>NC_136887.1:29406482-29608982 GCF_949152265.1 Phoxinus phoxinus | reverse complement strand
TTTCCCTTTTATTTCAATTCCAAGTCTGGAAATTCTTACATTACGTTGTACATTATGCACCTTACGTTCCCATCTCACGCACTTCTAGTAATCTCACAGCTATCATTAGTGACATTCAACCTTTCCTCTTCAACTCCTCCCTCTCTCTCTCTACCTGTTCACCTACATCTGTTCTTTTGTCATTTTTATAAATGCGTCCTTCATCTGTTCTTCTCCTCCCTCTCTTGCGTTCCTCCTTCCGTCGTTCTCATTAACACCCCGGCCCTGATAGATGTAGAGAGGTGGCCTACTGCTCCTTGAGAGTCTCTCCCGGGTTGCCCGCTCAGCCCTGGCACCCCGTGTTCCTCTCCTTAGACCCGGGCCTGTGCCATCTGGCCCTGTCACTTCCACCGCTGGGCGCTGGGAGTCCGCGTGCATGAGACAGCTTTCTTCTGCTGCAAGAAACCAGCTCATGCTGTGGCTGCTGAAACTTTTCAGCCTGAAAGTTAACTTTTTTTTGTGACTGGAGTTTATTAAACAATCTTAAGTTTAAATAGAAGAGATCATTTTTTAATTAATTCATCCAAACGTTTAAGTCATTCATAAATGTTTTCTGCAATAGTGTCTTTGTGCAATTTATTACATACAGTATGCGTTAGGATTTTGCATTTGCTAATATATGTAAATATATACACTATCTTGCAAAAGTTTGGGGCAAGTAAAAAAAAAAAAAAAATGTATTCAGCAAAGATGCATTAAATTGATCAAAAGTGACAGGAAAGACTTTTTGCATTTCAAATGAATGCTGTTCTTTTGAACTTCCTATTCATCATCGAATCTTGAATCACAATTTACACAAATTTTTATTTCATTTTTGGTTAGTTCAAAAATCCACCCTCATCCGTCCTTCAGATGAGACGTTAAACCGAGGTCCTGACTCTCTGTGGTCATAGAAAATACCAGGATGTCCTTGAAAAAGAGTAGGATTTTAACCCCGGCATCCTGGCCAGAATTACCCATTGGCCTCTGTCCATCATCATGGCCTCCTAATCATCCCCATATAATATTGATTGGCTGCATCACCCTGTCTCCTCTCCACCAGTAAGCTGGAGTGTGGTGGGCGTTCTGGCACAATATGTGTGCAGGTGGATGCTGCACATTGGTGGTGGTTGAGGAGATTCCCCCTTCCATGTAAAGCGCTTTGAGTACTTAAAGGTATAGCGGAGGATCTTTCCTAATTTTAGAAAAGACCCGCCCTCTCCAATTTTTAAAAAAAATGCACATGCGCAACACTCTATTTGCTCCCGAGAGGCAGGGCTAGCATCGCTAATCATAGCTTACATTAACTTTTACTAGCAGTGATTTTAAATGGATTTCTCCAAATAGCATGACAAACTTTACCTGTCTAGTAGAATCTTCGCGACTGCGGCATCATTGGGAAGCCCAACCTGTGCTTTTAGCGCCAACAGCGTGTGAAATATTCACCCAAAATCACTCTGGTCTTGTTTCTATATTCTGCGGCCTTTCTCTTCTTATCATACACTTTGTATAAATTTTTTCTCTTTCGACCCTCAGCCATCACACATAATACACCTGAAAGTGCACATGCGCAGAAAGCGAAAACTATAGGGACGAGGGGACGAGCACGTACGACGGCCTTACGTAAACATATCACCAGAATGATTGACAACTAGGTGGACCAATAGTATAGACTACCCACCCGGAAAAAGAAAATCCTCCGCTATACCTTTAAGTGCTATATAAATGTAACAAATTATAATTTTTTATTACTTATGTCACAAATGAAGATATTTTTGATGAAATCTGAGAGATTTCTGTCCCTCCATTGAAAGGTACACAACTGACACTTTGACGCTTCAAAAAGTTGAAAAAGTGAATTATTGTGTTACGCAGCACATTTGAGCTTCGGCAAGAGGTTTGTTCTCACGCATCAATTCGGTTGAGCTTCTGTTTATCTTCGCTGATCAATGTTTATATGTGAATAAAAGCCTAAATTCAATCCAATCTGTTCATCATATAAAGTGATTGAGGAGAAAATTTGGACTAAACCGGTCTATTCATATGGAATAGTTTTACAATCTCTTAAAAAAGTGGTAGTTGTGTAGTTGTCTATGGAGGGACAAAAAGCTCTCAGATTTCATCAAAAAATATATTTTTTGTTCCGAAGATGACCGAAAGTCTTACTGGTTTGGAACAACACGAGGGTGAGTAATTAATGACAAAATGTTAATATTTGGGTGAAATAACCTTTAAGCAGCGCTGTTTTTAACATTGATAATAATAAAAAAAAATCTTTAACAACAAATCAGCATGTTAGAATGATTTCTGAAGGATCTTGTGACACTGAAGACTGCTGAAAATTCAGCTTTGCCATCACATGAATAAATTACATTCTAAAATATATTAGAATAGAAAACAGGTTTAAATTGTAATAATATTTCACAGTATTAATGCCCTGTATTTTTGGTCAAATAAATGCAGCCTTGGTATAAGAGACTTCTTTCAAAAACACTTTAAAAATCCTTCCACTTCCAAACCTTTAAAATGTAAATCTGAATATCCTCAGGTTTCCTCAACTGAACCTATCATTGAACTGAACTGAACCAATGGTGTGGGTTTACCCCAACCCCACACCATTGGTTTAGCCAGTGTTTGTGTGTCTGTCTGGTCGGGATGCTCAAACTGACAAACCTGTTTTGACAGCGCCACTGAGACGTTTCAGGTAAAACAACCTTCAGACGGCTTACTTATCGTCGTCTTTGCATATTAAACCAGGATATAAGAAAGTATTTTAACATTTAGCAGTTATAAATGATTAAAAAAACGGCTGTTGTGATACAAGAATATTTGTTTTTGTTCACAAATCGTACAAAAAAAATATGCGCCTTACTTTGAATGTTTGTCTGGCATGGAAAATGTAATTAACAAACCATGTTTGTGCCAACTTGAGCAGGCAATATGCTGTTTACCTAAACCACTATCTGAGCAGAGAAAACAAATATTTCTAGTTGAGAGAGGCGCTGAAAGTCCCACGGGGGCAGACTGGAGCTGTGTTCTCTCCAGCACGATACCTCTGCTCGAGAGCGTAAGAAGGCAGGACTTTTTTTGTGTGGACGAAAGGAGAATGTGTGTTACCAGCCACGTATTGACAAAACCAGGATAGGCAAATCATACACATGCACGCAAGTAAACGCTTTATGCGCACTTGTGTCCACCCTTTTCCCAGCTTTCCCTGTACTTGCTGGCTGAGTCTAATTCAGTGTCATGTTCCGGGGAAGCCCAGATTGTGAACTAGCTCCTTCCCTGTGTGTTATTTATTGGGTGGGCAGTGAGTTGCTGTCTCCTTATTTACACTAAATTGCTTCTCCAGATGTTTTTTTGGGAAGAAATCCCCCACCCCTCTCAATGCCTCCCTCCCACTGCCCCCCACCTCCCTTTGTCCAGATGGAAATGATTTTTTTTTTTGTAAGGATCTCTAATCCCTTTCTTTCCAGGGCTATTTTCCATCGCATTGTGATAGGAAACTTTGGACGAGCCGAGGAGAAAAAGCGCAAGGTTAAGGCAAAGTCTTGTCAACGGGAAACAATCCCTTCCTCTGGTTGTTAAATAAAGCCTACTGCATCTTTTTTTTGTTGCTTTGGTGTGTGACCCAGCGAAAGCTGCTCGGCCTGGTGTAGATGTATAATGAGCTTTTGTGCTCAATGGTTCTCCCTCACTTTCACATTAGTTCCTCTCAGCCAGTGTTGTGGAGAGCGCAGCACGGGGAAATGGACTGTGAGAACGCTAACCAGATGGCTTAGATCCCAAAAGCCCACGGGAATGAGGCATAGTTCCGGACTAAGCTAAATCAGTGTACCTAGACTTCAACGGCAGATACACATAGTAAGGAAATTGTTTGAGAAAAATAGAGATTTAAGAAAATGTATTTGGATTAATCAAATTGAGTACAAATACACAGCAAAATGGAGAAACTACCACTTTTTGAGTAATGACCAAGATCGGGTCCCTTAGATGTGAGGGATAAAACTTTCCGATGCCACAAACCCCAAAATATGATAATCTTCTTGTGAGGGACACCTTCCTAAAATATAAAGCCATCTATAAAGACCCATTTGTAAAAAAAAGAAAGAAAAAAAAAGAAGGTACAATTGTGTCTAAAATATTAACTGGAAAATGTTTACTTTCTATTTAGTCAACTATCTTTTGTGGTATGTTATACACCAATAGAAAATAAATATTTTCATGATTTCTGACTAGTGTTTGAAAAGCAAGATTGAAATGGCAATAATGTAAAGTTAGTAAACATTTATTTCAATACAGACGTTTTATGAATTTTTCTCTGAACATTTTCTTAGCCCCCCTATTGCACCCCCTTGTGGCCCCCCTTGAAAACCCCAGTTTTAGTCGATGGTCTGTCCTTCAGTCAAATTGTAGGCCATTAAGAGGTAAGATGATGAACCGTTTTCATGCTCTCGCCATGCCTCGTTTTCTTGGTGCCCACTTTACTTTTTGTTGTCTTTGTGTGCCGCCTTGATAAATACAGCAACAGCCTGCATATCTAAAATGAAAACAGTGGGTTTTGTATGACTGAAACATCAATCAAACTCTCAAAATCTAAGTCATAAATCTTTAAATATGTGATATACTTTTTCTTTTCTTCAAGGGTAGACAATTGGTGCTAAAACTTAACAGATTTTATACCACAGATAAAAGACCATTTACTTCCCCTGAAATCAAATAGGACATTTCTCTGGTGAGCAGTAAGAAGCATTGTTCTAAAACGATAAGGCACAGATTCGTCTGTAGATCTCCAGCGAGGTCCGTGGGGGTGGGAGGTAGAGGGATAGAGGGGGGGAACGGCAGATTGATGAAGAGCTGAAGTGGGTCCCTGGGTGACACACGCTCCACTCCACAATATTAAAAACTCCCACACGTTTTTGGGGAGGCAAAATTGCCCTTGCTGGAACGCTGGTGTATTTTTTTCCCCCAGTAATGAGCAGCATTTGTTTTATCTTGATAGATGGGACGTTGAGGAGAATTCATATCATCACAAAACTCTGAAACTGCCTTCCATTTATGCCTGGGTGCCCCATTGATCGCAGCTGAAGGACATCTTGACAATTACGCAAGGGACGCCTTCAAGAGCACTGTTCGAAGCCGACCGCGACACAATGAGGATTCCTTGCATGGGTTTTTGGGGGCGGCTGCAAAGAACATTTTGGAGCAGGGGTTTAGTCTTGCAACCTGTTACTTTTTGCTACTGTTTCCTCGCTGGGTTATTATAGTAACTAAAACCATTGCTTGTCACTTCAATTTCACTTTTTATTTCAGCTAGTTGCCAAGGTAATTTACATGTAGTTGATGTACTAAAATAAAGTAAAATTCACAAAAACTATAAAGGGATATTTATACAGGTGAAACTCGAAAAATATGAATATCGTTCAAAAGTTAATTGTTTTCAGTAATTCAACATAATAGGTGAAACTAATACATGATATGGACTCACTACATGCAAAGTGAGATATTTCAAGCCTTTATTTGTTATAATTTTGATGATTATGGCTTACAGCTTATGAAAACCCCAAATTCAAAATTAGAATATTGTGAAAAGGTTTTCATAGCTGTAAGCCATAATCATCAAAATTTTAACAAATAAAGGCTTGACATATCTCACTTTGCATGTAATGAGTCTATATAATGTATTAGTTTCACCTACTATGTTGAATTACTGAAATAAATCAACTTTTGCACGATATTCAAATTTTTCGAGTTTCACCTGTACATAAAAAATAAAAATAGCAAGAACTTTAAAGAAAAAAAAGGAAAATATTAAAATAAAAGAATTCAAATTGTTAATAAAAACAACATAGCATCTGAAATGATAATAAAACAACCCTGTTTCCTCATTGGCGTCTCACTCAAAAGGTCTGTGCAAGGAAAGGCACGTGGCACTGAGTGTTCAGAACATCTTTTCGTTTGTGCCACTCACACTTATGTCACTTTTCATTGTTGTTTAAGTTTTCCAGACACAATCCGCTCCACGCTTTCGTTCCTAAAGACTAAACGAGGCCATTATCAGACAAACTGGACTTGGCCCAATGTGTCAAAGTGACCCGATTACAATGACAGCGAGACTAGATCACTGCCCGACCCTCTCGTGACTTGCACTCGCGCCCGCCTCCTTCTCCACAGGATGTAAATGGCTGATTAAATGAATTAATGTAAGGTTTCTTTCATACATGCCCCAGTAATATTGAAGCCATTACGGTCCTCTCCGGAGTTGGCATGGTCAGCGCTTAGTGCTTAATGTCTTCCACGTTGAGCTTATTAATCTAAACAGTGCAGCACAGCTGGTCTGGATCGAGCGTTCCCGAGCAGCGAAAGCGGCGACGACGACAGCCTCACATCTGAACTGCTGCCATATGTGGCCGGGCCTGTGGAAATGCTAACTGGCTGCTTGTGTTAGTTTCTACACTTAATTCTGACCACTCCTGGTGAGTATAGGTTTTCACAGAGGACTTTATTGAGACCACTTCCAACTGTAAAGCCACACTCGGATACGCCGTTCCTCCATGGGTTCTTGCCCAAAAAAATAAACCACACAGCCACTGATTTACATAGCTGTGACTCCCACTACCAACCACCTCAAACTACTTTGAGCTATAGAGCTGCGCCGAAACATATAAATGTGTTTGAGTCTTACAGGGGGAAGATTAATTAGAAGTGACTTGTTTATTGAGTGTATGGCAATGTGTTGATTTCAACCCAGTCGTGACATGTGGCAAACATCAGCGCTGCTTTTCTCTGATGAGAAGAGTTGGGAAGAGCTTATTATAATTGTCCAGTTACAAACATTGACACATTTGAATATCGGTTAAATCAAGCAGGGATGAGCTTGTGTTTGGCAACAAGATTGCAATGTAGTTTTCTTCACAACCTAAACCTTTCTATCTCTTCAATTTTTTTATTAACAGATGAGAGATGACTTATGCTGAGAAGTGGGAACTGGGCCTGGAAATGTAACAAACTGAATTCGATCAGCACACCTGTAAAAGTAAGTAAAACTTTTTTTATGTAGCACCTTAATGTTTACAAAGTGCTTTACAAAAGTAAAATATGTACATAAAAATACACATAGCAACTTAATTTTTTATAATCTGACATTATATCACAATTACAGTGTTACAATTGTTTATATGTTCAACTAAAGTATGGAAGCCCATTTTAACCTTAGGGGTTAATACAAATCAACTGGGAATTTTGGCTTTATAGCTCACAATAAACTGTGGTACACTGTGTAACTCTTGACTCTCTAGCAGTTAAAAAACAAAACTGCATGCATTTTGTTGAAGAACATTGTTTTGGTTGTGCTTCTGCTCTGCGTGACTGTGAATATGATTACTCACCTGTTGGTTCAAGGTGTCTTTACTAGTAAAGGTGTCTTTACCCAAGGGTAAATTTGTTATGCAGACAGGAGATTCAGCGATCCATAACTGACAAATAAAAACACAATGTTTGCTTCACTTTTACATTTTAAATCCCTCAGTTCTCGCCATCTCCGAAAAGCGAAGCCATTTTGATTCTTGTTTTATTTCGAGCTCTGTCGCATTTCTTTAAAAAACAGGCGATTCCCTGGAGGCTCAAGATTAGCGTGTTCCATGTCAACCTTTCTCACTCGTTGTGACAACTAACCTATGACACTTCCACACCAAGACACACACTGGCGAGTGACGTATGCAATTTCCCACAAAAACCACCCGTCAGGTCTAAGGGTACAGTTACACAACAACAATGTACTAAAACCAGAAATCTTTTTTTTGTGTGTTTTTCACGTACAGACGACCCCGATCACATGGATCTGCGAAAATGACTAAAAACTCTGTATTCTGCTGCCAGGCCAGTAGTTGTGATGTCACTTTGTAAAGATACACAATGCGCCTATAGACTGAACACGTAATACGCATGCGCAAGATGTCGCCGTTTTCACAAATTTGCGTTTTTGTAGTTTACAGGGAGACCGATAACGGTATCGTTTTCAAAAACATGCACTTTGAAATCAGTTTTCCCCAAACCATCATTGTTGTGTAAATGAACGGCCAAAACCCATAAAAAGTTTTCTGTTTTTGGTTGAAAACTGTGTTGTGTGCACTGCCACAATTATAATAGGCTTACCATACTGAAGATTGTTATCATCAATGTGGAAAAGAGTTTTTATGTGGAAGCTGTGATACAAAGTTCAAAGAACCATTTATTTAAAACAGAAATCTTTTGTAAAATAATAAGTCTTTATTGTAACGTTTGATAAGTTTAATGCATCCTTGCTTAATAGAAGTATAATTTTTTTTTTTTTAAATGACCAAACTCAGACCGTTGAACAGTAGAGTATATAACAGTAAAATACAAAACTAAGGAGAAAAATGTATTAAATTGCATAAGGAAAGACTAAAGTCTGCATTCACCACTTTTGATGTTTTAGGTATATTTCATAATCCTATTGCGTATTGTAGTGGCAACATGAAGAATTATATTCATTTGAAAGATGATGTTTGCCTATTGTCATGAAAAGGTGTCTTTAATGCAACTAGAAAGGACCTGTTTGGACACAAACTGTCGCTACATTCCCCATATTCACTTCAGTTTAGCTTGTCAGTCTGAGACAAAAGAGCTGAGAAGCGTTAACAGTCTCTTTCCCTGTCACGGTAAGGTTACTAACAGGTCGATGTACTAGTGCAGAAAGGTAATGAAACAAGGTTCACCCCGGCGCTCTCACCTGGGAGGGTCCTCTTCGCTTGCTGTCTGCACAGATGAGAGCTTTAGGCTAAATCTCTGCTCCGGAGGGTGACACCCTTCAGCTCTTTGCAACCTTAATGGCAGGACTCAGGCCAGATAATGATGCTGACAGCCCGACTGTCAGTCTGCCTCCTTCTGCAGCAGCCCCTTAAGAGCTCAACGTGGGGCACTGGCCATGAATCCGTGAGACTGCTGCATTTTCAAAAGTCATTAATCTAAACAAAGACACCCCGGAGTCTTCCGCGACTCCCTCTGCTCAGCCTCGTCCTCTGCTCAGGATGGAGGAGACGAAGAGTGAGTGCAAAAGAGGCAGCTCAAACTTCTGCAGTGCTGTGGCGGGCTGACGTGGAGTCAGTGGGCCTCGCAGGTGAAAGGAAGTGGCCTTTTCAGCACCTTGGAGAGCTCTTGAACGCGCCGCAGCGAGGGCAGCTTTGATGAAACCGATGAGTGATACTTAGGTTGGGCAGCGTTCAGAATTCAATTGCGAATGCATTTTCATTTCTAGTCGAGTTTCTAAATGAATGTTTGAACAAACATGCAGAATTGTAGCAGAATTTTCAGAATGCTTTAAAGTCTAAAGCTTGTTAAAAAAAAATACATCTAATTGTATTTAATAAAATACATTTATTTTGGTTACACTTTTTAAAAAAACTTTAAGAGCCTAAACATTATGACCACCTGCCTAATATGCTGTTGTTCCTCCGCGTGCTACCAAAACAGCGCTGACCCGCCGAGGCATGGACTCTACAAGACCCCTGAAGGTGTCCTTTAGTAACTGACACAAAGACATTAGCAGATCTTTCAAGTCTTGTAGGTTGCAGGGTGAAGCGGCCGAGGATCGAACTTGTTGGTCCAGCACATCCCATAGATGCTCAATTGGATTGAGATCTGGGGAGTTTGGAGGCCAAGGCAACACCTTGAACTCTTCATCATGTTCCTCAATTCATTTCTGAACCATATGTGCAGTGTGGCAGAGTGCATTATCCTGCTGAAAGAGCCACTTCTGCAGGGAACACCATTGTTCATGAAGGAGTGTACTTGGTCTGCAACAATGTTTAGGTGGGTGGAATGTGTCGAATTTACTTCCACATGAATGGCCGGACCCATGGTTTCTCAGCACCGTCACACTCCCTCCACCAGCTTGTCGTCCTCCCACAATGCATTCTGGTGCCATCACTTCTCCAGGTAAACATGATGTCCATGATGTAAAAGAAAACGGGGCTCGTCGGACCAGGCGACCTTCTTTCACTTCTCCAAGGTCCAGTTCTGACGCTCGCATGCCCATTGTAGGCACTTTCGATGACTGTCAGGGGTCATCATACACACTCTGATTGGACTGCAACTACAAAAAGTTACGAGAACTGATTGTTTGCTTTCTAATCTACCCAACCTTAATATGTGGCCTTGTTAGGAGATGATCAGTGATATTTACTTCACCTGTGACTGGTCATGTTTTTGCTTATTGTATAACGCATTCTAAAAGTATTTTGAATGCATTAATAATACATTGTATGGTCTCATGAATAAGTGTAACCACAGTTATAATACATTATAATACTTATTTATTCATTGTTACACATTGAGAAAGTTTTATGCATTAAAACACATACCAAAGAACCAATTTCAGATGTATCTGAATCTGCTAATATTATCATGCATTCTAACTTTGTTCACACTTGTTTAAGAAAAGATATAATGCATTATAAAGTAGTATTACCTAAAATATAACATTTTTTCTTTTATAGCATGGTGGAAAAACACTTAATTTCCAAGAATGCTGATGTTAATTTTTTTTAAATATATAGTTTCTTGAATGTTGTTGCAAAACTTCGTGTAAGTGCATTACATTCCTCCTAATGTTCTTCCAATTCCAATTTGACATCTTATGGGGAATAATTGATTCAAATTCACACTCATGAATTGAAGAATTTTTAAATTCAGAATTTTGCACAACGCTTTTATACATGCTGTTGTTTTTCATGTTGGTGGAGGTCCAATAGAAATAGCCAGGTGTCTCTAGCCAACATTGTTTGGGTGGCATTAAAATAAAGAATCTGGACTGTGCCTCATAATGTTTTATGTTCTTCTAATTCCTGTAATTTAGTTTTGGAGTTGTCATAAGTCAATGTTCCCACTCTCGTCTTATTAGCGAGTCCTCTGTCAGGGTGCCATATCTTTTTCTACATCGCTGTTTCAACAAGCCCTCAGACTGACACGCATGCTGCTTACCACATCCAACCAGCTCCTCCAAAGACCCCTAAATCTGCAAACATGTTGAAGATGAGAGGATGAGTAAGGTGTAGCCCTTAGAATAAAGCCAAATGTGCTTAACAACAAAGACACCTGGGCCAGAAGAGGATCATGGTTACAAAACAGCGACTCCACAGTTGCCAAATGCTAATGCAGATGTTTGGATGCTTTTTTGCTCAGTTTAGCTGGCCAAAAACAAGCCATGATTTAATTTCTGCTCATCATCAGGACACGAAGCACCATTACTGTGGAGGACACATCAGGAAAGCATGATTTTTAATCCAGGACATTCACATTTGGAGCAAAGGTTAGAGAACAGTGACACCAGGATTTTAACACTGCATGGTGTAGCCATATGGCAACATAATTTTTTCTACATATTGTTTTTGCTGCATGTTTGATAGGTTAAGTTGCTGTCTGATCAACTTTATATAACAGTTTATTTAAATATTAACAATACCAAACAAAGCTGTATTACAATTAAATTTCTCTAATGCATTTACTCAATACTTTTTTACTAGATTATACATTTTTTATTATTACATTTATTAAATTATTTGGAGGCATTTATCATGATTTAATTGTGTTTATGCATAAATAACACAATTATTATTTGTTTTTCAAGACAAAAATTAACAATTATTGTTTTATGGAAAGGGAAAGATGAAATGACAACTGTAAAAAGTTCAGAACCATTTTTATGCTTTTAGGAACAATATCAATGAACCTATGATAGAGTTTCTCTAAATCGAATGTTTTTATATACACTGATATGATAAGCCAAAAGATTGTGACCAGTCACAGGTGAAGCGAATATCGTTGATCATCTCCTAAATTATTAAGGTCTGGGTAGATTAGATGGTAAGCAAAAAAATCAGTTCTCGTAATCAATGTGAAAATATTTTCATGATTTGTTATCACAACTTTTTATCTTTTGTCAAATCAACTTCGATAACTAATGTGTGAAGATAACATACTATTTTGAGTTTCTGTTTATTAAACCATTCCTCTTCATTGTATTAACTAAAAAATTGTATTACAACAAACTCAAAATTTTAAGGCAACAAGGTAACTTGCTTTTTTAAGTTAAACCAATTTTTTTTTTTTACAGTGTTGGAGGCAGGAGAAATGGGCAGGAATAAAGATCTGAGCAACTTATAGGACCAAATTGTTATGGCAAGGTGACGGGGCCAGAGTTTCTCTGAAACGGTAAAGCTTGCGTGTTGCTCCCAGTCAGCAGTGGTGTGGGAATTTACCAACAGTGGCCCAAGGAGCGATAAACCACAAACCGGCAACAGGGTGTTGGATGGGCAATGAAGGCTATCCCATCTAGTCCGAGCCATCAGAAGGACTATGTGGCACAAGTCACACAAAATTTGAATGATGGTGATTGGAGTATGGATGGTATTGCACTCTTCTGCATATGGGGCTGCGTAGCCACTTATGTATGGAGTCAAAATAGGGCCATATATATCTGCAAAATAAATCAATGTTTCGCAAAAAAAAAAAATGTTTTGCAAAAAAAAAAAATGTTTTGCAAAAAAAAAAAATGTTTTGCAAAAAAAAAAAAAATGTTTTGCAAAAAAAAAAAATGTTTTGCAAAAAAAAAAAATGTTTTGCAAATAAAAATAGAGTATTGAGAAAAAAAATGCTTTTTTGCAAGTAAAATAAAATAATTGCAAAAGAAAAGTTAACCACTGAGAGAAAAAATAAAGTTTAGCAAAGTAAAACTTCAGCAGCATTGACTGCAACACATATTTCCCTTTGCGCCGCTCCTTTAAATCCGCGTTTCTGTCATCCGTGCCTCTGCGGTGCACGCTTTCCTTTGCGCTTCCTTTTTCTTTGCGCCTCGCTTTGTGTCCCTGATTTGACGTGGGGGGTGGGGTCAAGAGGTTGGGGTGTGTACAAGGGACGAAGGCGCGTCCTTCTCGCCTACGTCATCAGCGCGAGCCCCAGACCGAGTGGATCGATCGAAATGGTGGAGCAGTAGTGATGGGATTTATGGCTCTTTGAGGGGATCCGTTCCTTTCAAAGAGCCGTTCAAAAGAACGGCTCTTTTGGCTCTTTTTAAATATTTAGTCAGTTTTAAGAAGCCAGCTTGGGAGCATCTTAGTTTATCCTCACTGGGAGGAATGATGAGGTGAGATTTGTAGTCAAATAATTAAAACTCAGATATCACACACCAATAGTTGAATTATTCTGAAATATTGATTATTACCTCATTTGTCATGTGTGGACTATATTCCATTGCACAACATCCCTCTGCTTAGGAAGTGACATCACTATTTTGGATTTACCTTTAGTACAAAGTGTGTGTATGTGTAAAGCTATGTTGACTTATGTTATTCATACAATACCTAACGTTACTCACAAATAAACATCAAAAACAAAGCCGGCTGCAATGAATTTCTGTGCAAAACAGCTTTTACTACAAACACTTCCACACAAGAACATTTTGATAAAAAACAAAAAATATTTAAAGTTTTAAATATATACTGTAGATGAAATTAGAATAAATAAAATGGAAATGTCTACATACAATCCACTATTACTACTGTAAACTTTGCAAATAGGACATCACCCGATGATCGATGATGTAACTTATATGGTTATGTATGATCAACTCTGGAAATATTCCTTCATTCAAAAAACGTAATTTGATTTAAGGATGGAGATTGCACAGGAAAGTAAAGTGAGTGAGTGAAAGCAATTGGGACATTGCTTAATTTGTATTATCTTATTGGTGTCGTGCTACAGACATAATTTAAATATTATGCAGGAAACAGAAATCCGATCAGTTATCCAGATACATTTGTTAATATGAACAAATGTAAACGCACGGTGTCCTGATTGGCTAATGATCCGATCTGCTTGATCAGATCATGGTGATCGCATGTTAATGCCAAGTGTAAACACAGCCTTTGTGTGCATCTGTGTGAAACACGCATAGGAAAAAAAGAACGACAAAGAACGGCTCCCCTCCAGCCGCGACTCGACTCCCATCGTTCATGTTTATGAGCCGTTCAAAAGAATCGGTTCGTTCGCGAACGTCACAACTCTACGGAGCAGAGACATGCGGGTGATGGATCACAGGTATGTATTATTGATAGCTTTCTTATTATTATTATTAGACTCCTATATTATTAATAACAGATACTTCAGACCGGCTAGAGGTGGTATTTAGCAGTATCTGTTATTAATAATATAGGAGTCTAATAACAATAATAAGAAAGCTATCAATAATACATACCTGTGATTCATCACCCATCCGCCATTTCGATCGATCCACTCGGTCTGGGGCTCGCGCTGATGACGTAGGCGAGAAGGACGCGCCTTCGTCCCTTGTACACACCCCAACCTCTTGACCCCACCCCCCACGTCAAATCAGGGACACAAAGCGAGGCGCAAAGAAAAAAGGAAGCGCAAAGGAAAGCGTGCACCGCAGAGGCACGGATGACAGAAACGCGGATTTAAAGGAGCGGCGCAAAGGGAAATATGTGTTGCAGTCAATGCTGCTGAAGTTTTACTTTGCTAAACTTTATTTTTTCTCTCAGTGGTTAACTTTTCTTTTGCAATTATTTTATTTTACTTGCAAAAAAAAAACATTTTTTTTCCTCAATACTCTATTTTTATTTGCAAAACATTTTTTTTTTTTGCAAAACATTTTTTTTTTTTTGCAAAACATTTTTTTTTTTTGCAAAACATTTTTTTTTTTTGCAAAACATTGTTTTATTTTGCAGATATATATGGCCCTATTTTGACTCCATACTTATGATGACCCCTGTCAACCATCGAAAGTGCCTAATGGGCACGCGACCATCGGAACTAGACCTTGGAGCAGTGCAAGAAGCCTGAATACCGTTTTCTTGTAGCACGCGGAGGACCAATAGCATATTAGGCAGGTGGTGATAATGCTTTGGCTCATCTATGTACATAAGTATGTTCGTAGTTAATTAAATAAATATTTGTTTAATTCAAGTGTTGCATTGTTACATAGCTGCCATAAGACAGCAAAAATCTATTTTTATTAGAGCTATGTCTTCAAAAAAAAAAACATATTCCAGCATGCTTTGAGGCAATCATGCCAATTTGAAGAGAACATATTATCAATGTCAGTTTTATTCACACCGTCCACACCTCAGCAGCAGGATCAGGAAGCTATAGTGAGGTGTGAAATATCAGTTTAAAAGTGATTTCTCCCTTATTTCTCTTTCCGCTGTGGCCTTCTGACTGCTGTGTTCTTACTACTTGACTACTTTAGTGTAGAAAAAGAATTGGAGAAACACTATTCACATCCAGCTATGTTCTGATGCATCATGGGAAGGGCCATAATCAGGCGCTGCATTTGTTGAAACATAATTTCCACGTAAAACAAGGATGCAATATATAACATGTAGGCTTCCCACAATGCTTTGTGATCCCTAGGGCCCCGTAAAGAATCACCACTTGCTAGATTTATCACAGTGGAATCATAAATAACTCTAAAACGCCCGGGTTGGATTTGTATGTTTGCCTGTGCTCAAGTCTGACATCATCTGGAAGGCATTCCAAGCAAACCTGTCCCGTGCCTTTGTCTGAATCTTGTCGGATGAAGACGTTTTTGGCACTTGCCTTTGCGTTGCGCGCTGGCTTCTCTCTTAAGAGAAGAGGATGGATCCGAACATCAACTTTCTTTCAGTAGTTGTGGAGGATGAGAAAAAGATGAGCTCTTGTAGTGTTCTCCAACTCGTTCTCCTCACCTGCAGTCGGCCGGATCATTAGCAGGCAAAGGCAGCTTTCAGTGGTCTACTCGCTCTACATTGATCTCTGCTGCTTCAGCTGTCAGTGACATTTCAAATCCCTGAATAAGAGGAATTTACCCTCCATAATGCATTTGCAGAAATTAAAATAGGTACAGGAGCAGCATTATGGTCTCTTAAGACTAAACTGTAACTGAGATAAGGGTTGTACGCTGCCAGGCAAAAAAACAAATCTTATTCTTTTCCTCATAATTAATGGGTTTGGGGAAGTTTTCATTGCCTTTTGAGTATTTTAAGCTAGTACGAATTCTGTGTGGCAATACTTTCTGTAACGTTTTGGCAGAAAAACTGTTGCAAAGGGGGCATTCATGTTTTTTCCCTCGTTTTTGGCTTCCAATTCAATGCAATACTTGTTACATTTTATTTATACTCCATTATTTTCCATTGACATAATATTTTGGATTTTTCTTCCGTTTTATTTAATTAATAATTGAAAAATATTGAAATGTGTATAATTTCATATGCTCACCAAGGCTGCATTTATTGGTTCACAAATACAGTAATATTGTGAAATATATTATTACTATTTATATTAACTGTTTCTATTTGAATACGTTTAAAAATGTAATTTATTCATGTGATGCCAAAGCTGAATTTTCAGCATCATTACTCCAGTCTTCAGTGTCACATGATCCTTCAGAAATCATTCTAATATTCTGATTTGGTGTGCAATGAATATTTCTCATTATTTTCATTTGAAAACAGTTGTGCTGCTTAATGTTGTTTGGAAACCATGATCTTTTTTTTTGTTGCAACAAATTTAAAAAAATTGTTGCAGAAAATGCAACAATTATTATTTTTTAACATGCACATTATGTATGAAATTATTATCATGTAATTTTCTATTAATTTAATTCCAAGTAAAAATATATATATAAAAAATATTAATAATAGATGGGAGGCACTTGCTGCAGTAGAATCCGTAAGTTTGTTAACTTTTCTCTCCTGCTTTTTCGGCATGTTGTATCATGTTAAAAAAAAGCTCAGTTTTTAAAATTTCCCCCTCGAGACCCCTGATTTCAGTTTTGTGGCACCCCATCTATGCAAGAGCACGTCCTGTGTAAACGCACCCAAACAAGTGCACCCTAACAATTTGGTGCAATTACATTTAGAAAGACTTTAGAAAGCCTCGTTTTGTTTTCGGTCCATTTTTACAGATAGTAAAATTCCACATTTTTCAGATTTCTTCATGCATGTGGTTGAAAGTCCCACCTTCAGAGTGACCACTTCCTGTTCCGCTTCATCTCGGATGGCATTATGGAGGTATTTAGCCGTCCAAGACAAGAGCTGTATGTTTTCCTACGGTTGCTTCACCCGATTCCCCTCCACTGCACACCAGATGTAACCAAAGCAGAGGACAAAACAAGTGCATTATTTTTTCAGAGGCACGTCTAGGAAGAGACATTGATGCGCGCTGACAGGGCCTGCTAATTGGAGTAAATTAATTTACCTCGGGCGCCATGTTCTCACAAAGTGCCGCGCTCCATGTGAATAAGTGATGATCGGCAGGGCTCGTATAAGCCCCGAGTTTTTAAATCATTTAGCAGCGCATTCTGCTAATTAGCACAGAGAAAGCCGGCTTTCAGCTACAATTAAGACGGGCCTCTGTCAGTCAGGGGACCGCAGCCGGGAAGAAGCACTGATTTATTCATCCTGCAAGCAGATGCTGAGTGCATTGGGGGTTTGGATGGAGGGACTTGGAGATGAAGCAAGCAAGGGGATCTGAGAGATGAAGGCAGTGAGGGAGAGGAGTGCAGTATGTGTGTGGGTTGCAGTCTGGTAGTGGGTTGTTATTAGTGTGTTGGTGCAGAAATTTTATTTTTTATTTTTTTCCCCCTCAAGAAGAGGCCCAAACAAAGCAGAGGCGAGCTGGTGCAGTACTGTAAGTCTGCCCGTGAAGTTGTGTGTCTAACTTGTTATTGGTCGGCTATGGGCTTACTGTACTATAGCAATGTCATTCCTGATACAGCACCGTTTGAACTCTGTAAATGAAAAAAAATATGGCCTGTTATAATTTAGTAAACCAGACTTTTAGAAATATTCTGGTTAAGATGTCTTAAACTTTAAATTGATTATAAGGCTACACTGTTAATCGAAATAAAACATCTCGATATGGCTGTTATTTATATAAATATATAGTGCATGTTTCAGAGCGAAGTGCGGCACAATGAGCAGCTCATCTGGTGTTTTCAGTGTCTCAGAGCAGCTCTGTTAGCTGTAAATGCTGCTCCACACAAACTCAAATCTGCATGTGCTACGAGTTTGGATCGCTTAAAGTGTGCTTTTTTAAACGCAACATGTGACAAGCATCTTCACATTCTTGTAGCGCTTATAAACTGTCTGTAGTCAACAAAAGTGAAGCCTCAGAGAAGCTGACATAAAAGTTTGATGGTTTACAGTTAAGGCATTAAAACGGCCATAAATATTACTATTTTACTTTTACAGTTGTACTGTAAATTAATAATAATAATAATAATCAATCAATAATCATAATCAATAATAATTGATACTTGACTATTTTACAGTAAAACAATAGTAATATTTATTTTTAACCATTCAAAATAATAATAATTATAGTCATATTAATATATAATCACAAAATGTTTGCCAAATTGTGCAGCCCTACAAACAAGCATGGAAAACCTAGAGCTTAAATAAATAAATAAATAAAAAAAGATCAGAATTGTTTTTCCACAATTGACCACAACTATTGCTAATAGTTGCTCACATTTGTCATGTTGGCGCCAAAAAATATTTAACTTCCTGTAGAATTATATCATGTGTTAGTTCTCCCAAAAATGTAAATTATGACCTCTGACGTAGATGTAGGAGTGACGTGATCTTAGGTGAGAGTTAGACGCCTCTCGTGGTTCAAACAAATAGGGCTGGGCAACAAACTCAAGCTCCTTTCATTTCTCTTGAAAAGTTCTCGTTTAAAATACGTCATGCGTCGGGTCAGAGGTCATTCTTCCACCGGAACTAGACTCGTTTAAGTCCATTACCGGAAGAAAGTGATTAAAGTTTATTAAGTTATCCCTTTAGCTGTCACCGTCCCGTATACGGGACGCCTACGTTTACCTCACTATATTACAATTAAATCCTAAATTAATCACGACAAACTATATATCGTTGGAAAGGTCTAAGACTCCTTAATAGATATTTCAGCACTGTTTTCTGTTACAAATTATGCAGGAACAGTAATAGATGAATTTATGACAAGAGCGCACCTCAAAAAAATCGACATCATAACAGGAGTTCTGACCTTTGTCACAAAAAGTCGACGCACACTTTTAATAATTGAAATGTTGGTTTTCATGCTAAAAATTAATAATAAAACATATAATCTAGTATTTGTCAATATAAAAAATGATAAAATAATATTACCTTCTAAAAAGTATCATATATATATATTATCCTCTAAAATATAATATTATCTTTTTTTATCGCCTTTTTTTATTACATTTCATATTTTAGTAGTTATCATAAATTAGGTATCATTTGAAAGCTTACGATCTCATAATTCATCCTGTGAAAACTGTTTTGAAATTGGACATTGTGTTACCATAGAAACATTACTCTAAATTATTTTATCAGGCTCCTCCCCTTTTGGGCATTATTATGTTTCATAATTTATGATCAAAATATTTTCTAATCTTGACAAAACACATATTGTCAGAAAGGTCTGAGTCTCAAGGTTCCATATTTTGTGACAGAAGTGATATTTGGACAGAAATGTATACATTTATTATGGCAGAATGCATACAGTTAAATTCAATGGAATTCAATGACACCCGGAGGCTATTTTTGGTATTACGCCTAAACAAAATCTCATGGGAACTTCAATTTTTATGATATCAACTTCAAATTTGGAACACAACTTGGTTAGATTTATGGCTTTAATTTTATAGTAATTTTATAGTAAAAAATATTTTGTAAAATATATATTTTATATAAAAGAAAAATATTAAATAAATTATATTTGATTTAATGTAAATTAAATGTAATGTAATGTAAAAAGCATTCTTGAATTACAGCCATTTAAGCTTGAATAGTGCATTTTAATGTCCATTCTCAAAAAGGGGGGTGACAGCTAAAGGGTTAAACATTTGATTTTTCTTCCAAAAACGCATCAATTTGCTTCAGAAGTCTCTTATTAATGCCCTGGAGCCGTATGGATTACTCTTATGATGGATAGATGCGCTTTTTTGGCTTCAAAATCTCTGTTAGAATAATCGCTCTAAATTTTGTCCTGTGTTCACTTTTTATTGTGATATTGTGATAAAAGAAAACGACGTATTATGAGCTTAGTATTTTTTCCAATTTGTAAAGCCATATATGATAAGGGCATGAGAATGCACAGTGTAACAGGAATGACCCGTAAAGTGTGTCTCGGATTCAAGCGTAGGGACCCAACTTTAATAGCCCTAAAACATAGACTCATAACATTAACTCACGTCTTTTGAAAGGAGGAAATGCTCTGTAGCCTAAAGAAAATATATCCCTGGACTTCGAGCCAAATGCCGATTATTTTCAGCGATCACTCAACAGTGTACACTACACATATCGAGTTTGTCTTGGCTCTGTAAAATCACTGGAACAGTCTGGCAGACTTTTTTAAACAAATTTACAAGGTGCTTGACAAGTAATGAGAAAATGCTTTTCTTTCTCGCGTCCAAATATCTGACGGCAACACGGCGGAAGGTCTGGCTTTGACGCTGACTAGCATTTTGACTCTGAGGAACGACGCCAATGGATCCATGTAACTACATTTTATCAGGCTGTTGAGATATTTGGTCTTAAGATGCTCTCTTTTTTTCTTTCAGGTGCTCTACGTATCTGTGTGTTTGGCTGTGCCCTCTGCTTTACAAGCTCCCTCCTGACCTTCGCTCTGTTTCGCATCTCGCAACACGTCCCGTCGGGCTAATCTCCAACAGATACAAGCCATACATTTTAGATCAGAGGATTAAGCCCATGGTAAAAGACAATGAATCAGTAAAAAGCTACAGTTCCTTCTGTTCGGCCTTGCATATGCGATCTGACGGATGACTCCTCGGGTTCATCCGTAACCCTGACAGCTTCAGTCTATAAACAAAACCTCATTTCAATTCCGACATGGAGATGTGACACTCGTGCGGCGAACGCTCACCCGAAGCTCCTCCAGCCCTACCGATTTATTCAAGGTCAGGCCCGCGCGTTCGTTTGTCTTATCGCATAATGGCTTGCAGGCTTCTGCAACTTGGAAATTTGTGTCTGGCTGTGAATAATAAATGTTGTTCAGATGAAGCTGCTATAGATTTAGGACCCTGAAATTGTTTGCATTGGGCTGATTTTTCACCCCCCTTGGCTTAAATTGTTGTTGACCAGTATTTATTTATCAGGTATTCCTGATATGGTTATAATTACTTGATTTGGCTTACTCTTGCTCTCTCTCACCAGTGCTAAAAGTCTTTCACTTTGATCTGAAAGTCTTTGCAGGCTCATTGACTGTAATGAGATCTGGAGAATCCATAAAGACGGCTGGGATTTGACTGGGAGCCGAAAACGCGGAGCTGGGAATCAGCTGTATTTCACGGACGGAGCAAACAAAATAATAATAATAAAAAAAAAATCTCTCAGATGACTTGGCAGCGCTTTGCATTACCCTCCTCTACGCCAGATCCGAACATTAATTTCCCCACAGTCTGGAATTCCTGTGTGGAGTGGGGGGGAATACACAGGAGAAGCAGGATTGGCATGGAGGCTTCTAGATGTTTCTGTTTGCGGCCCAAAAGGGGCGTCGCGCGATGAGAGCCAGGGTTTCTATAATCTCAAGCGTTGACAAGCGTCCAGTCCATCAATCAGGGGCTCCAGGGTTTCGTTCCTTTGGTTTATCCAGGCCAACTTTCACACGGTCACTGCTGATGTCTGATGAAGCTGCTTTATTAGGTCAAGGAGAGATCGAGAGAGGGCTGCCCTATACCGCTAACCAAAAGATTTCTCTGAACGCCGCCCAGACGGCCTTGCCAGTTTCACACTAACATCGCTGGGATGTTTTTCTCCATCAGATAAACATCAGGGCAACGTTTCCTTCTTAATCTGTCAAACGGGTTCAAACAGGATCTAAAAATATCCTGTCAGTGTTTGCCCATGATGTCCAACTAAATTAGGGGAGGAGCAGGGCTAAACAAAATTTGCATCAGACAACTTAAATGAGTCCAGGGTTTTTTATTAGATTATAGGTCCATAATTATATTAGGTTTTAAATTGATAGAGAATAACTCTGACAACACATGTTGCTGAGTAACTGGATACAATAAGCTGTTGAAATATATAAATGTATCCATTTTTCACCGATAATTAGCCGTTTCGTAGGTTGGCTAGGCATGTTGTAAATATGTAAATTATGGATGTTTCTTCAGCTTCAAACATTTTATTCTTTTAACTTTATCCCAGACTCACACTTTCCATTTTAAACTATGAAAATTCATTATAAAAATATTACATTTAACTATAATAAAAAGAAAGTTTGATTTTGATTGATAAATGTTTAAAATGTAATTTCCATCACTGTTATTTCTACTACAGAATGATTTTACATACATTTTAAAAGTGATTGCATTGTAGTAATAATGTTCATGAGATCTCTTGAAAAAAGTGATAAATCACAGATTTAAGACATAGACAAATGAAATAAAAAGATCAGAATATAACTATTGTGTTTTAAAAGATTATGTTTCAGAAAATGCCCACAGTTGAAGAAACACTTCAAAAAGCTTTGAAACTTGCAACAACATATTTTATTATTTAAATGTGTCAGTGGGTGAGAATTGCATATGCAAATGAGCTTTCTACAAGAAATTAGCTTTTGTGTGACAATTTGCAAAAACATTTATACACTTGAAGATCTATGAAGGTTATATGTTATGGGGAGACATGAGGATAAAGATTCACATGTTTATATAGAGATGATTATTCACTCTTTACACCTTTAAGACGCACCTGTGTGTTAATCTGAGTAACCACCTGCTGTTAATAAGCACACATACTGTACAAGTGGGGCTTTGAACACACAATTCATAAGTAGCTACATGATTTCAAACACCACACACACCCTCACAAAGCTCCATATTTCATGCCAGTCTATCCTATTTATTATTAATGAGCATGTAAATAATCTTTTGCCGACCTGAGGTCTCAGGCTCAATTATTTTAATTGTGTTTTTTCCTCTAGTGTCCCAGCTGAGCTGTGTGGCCTGGCCTGAGAGAATCCGAGTCCTATCAGCATAACGTATGATTTCATGCTCTCTACCCCTCTGCTATAACCTGCTGGAGTCTTTCTGACCTTGAAACTTGAATCTCTTTTCCTCTGTTCCTCTCCAGCACTTCCTTTGGCTGTCACGTGCAGGCTTGACTTGATAATCCGAAAAAAGCATGAAACTTAAACACAGGACCATGAACAGAGGATAACTGAGGGTTTAAATACACTGTGGATGACGAGGAACAGGTGAGACTCTAAATCAATGAAACAATGACAACCAAGGAAACTAAAACTAAACAGGAAATGGGAAACTAAAATGGAACAGAAAGAATGTCAAAATAAGAGTCCCAACACATACAGACCAAAACCGTGACATTGGCTCCCCTTTTGTCATGTCCCTCTCACTTTCTTTGTTGTGATGTCTGTTTCACAAATGGATTGTTCTTTGGCAGAAGTTCTTTAAATGATTCAGTTGAACTGATTCACAATGCATTTGTGAATCACTTGGAATTGTGGGAGAATTTTTTTTGTTGATCTAGAAAACATAGTGATGCAATTCATCTGAATATTTATGGCAGTTATTTATTGTATAGTGTTGTTCCAAACATTGCTCAAAAATAATAATAAGGGAAAATAACTGCTTCAGAAGACCATTTAAAATTAATGTTTTTGCAGAGTTCAAATCTGCAAAGAGAGAAGGATTTTTTCATGCTTTGTTTCGTAATTCTTTTTTTGGCAGGTTACATTTTGATTCCATTGCTTAAATACTGTATATAATTGCTGCAGTATATTTGTTATGTTAATCATAAAAAACTAAAACAAATATAACTTCAAATAAATGTTTGGGATCTGTAAAGTCGATCGCCAAGGCTGCATTTATTTGATCAAACATACAGCAAAAACAGTAATATTGTGGAATATTACAATTTAAAATAACTATTTTAAAACTATTTCTATTTTAACATATTTTAAAATGTAAATTATTCCTGAATTCCCAGCATTATACCAGTCTTTAGTGTCACATGATCCTTCAAAAAGCATTATCATATGCTGATTTGCTGCTTATTTCTTATTGTTACAATGTTGGAAACAGTTTTTACTGATTCTTTCATGAATAGAAGGTTAAAAAACTCCATTTACATGAAATAGAAGTCCTATGCAACATTATAAATGTCTTTACTATCACTTTTGATCAATTTAATGCAATAAAAGTATTAATTTCTTTCAAAAAATTATATTTTACAAGCTGTGCTGCAATTCAATATTGTTGAAATTATGTTGATATATCTATTTTTCCTTATTGGGCAGGAAAATGTTACATTTTGGCCTCTTCGTATGACAGCTGAATTGCCTATATTTGTTTTTTAACAATGTATTTCTGTATTTGTCTCTACTATAGAGTGCTGAAGGGGCTGTTTGTTCAGTCAAGGCTGAACGTGTTTATTTCTGCTAGACTGGTGGTTAGAGGCCGCATCCCGTATCACCACAGCGAGTCACTCATTTACACATACACACATGCACACACACTCCCTCTGTTTGTTCTCCAGTCCATCAGTAATGTCCAAATCAAGCCACAAACAAAGGCTCCTTCCCCCGCGCTGGCACTTGCTCGCTAATAATTAGCCCGGGGTCATTGTTTTTTGATATTGCGGCGAGAAGGGTAGGTGCATAGAGAAAAGGAGAGAGAGAGAGAGAATGGAAGAACAAGGTTTCATTTGCATAGATGTGCTACCCTATAGCCACTTATTACAAGTGCAGGTCAGCCAGTCACTGGAATTGTTCAAAAATAATTAGCCTGATTCCCCGTCACGCATTTGTTTTCATTTGAACTCCCTGAAGCCCTTGAATGTCTGAACCTGAATGCAGTTTTTTTTCCCCTAGAGTCATGTCTGCTTGTTATATGTGTGTGTTTTGTGAGATATAGGGATTGCCGATGCTGTTTCGGACCGAACATGTTGTTATGGTGCACAACAGCTCTGCTGAATAGAAATTAGTCAAGTGTCTCTCAGTTCTGCCGATACAAGTGATCAATATGAGGAAATGACCCCAAACACAAGCACAAAACCCCGCTCAAACCGCTCTTACGCTCGCTATGATCGGTGCATTCGGGAAATATCTTTGAAGCATTATAAATAGTATAAAACAAATCAATACTTCGATGTGTAAACAAACACGGGTGCTCGAACGTGTGAAAATCACCACAACACTGTGTTCTTCTACCAAAAGGCCTTCATTTTTCATCATGTTTTGTTACACCTAAATCTCACAAGGGCTATTTTGAAAAATCTTGTCAGACTGTCGAAATGAAGTTTGCAGGGTGAATGACCACGAGCGAAAGCATGCTAAACGCAATCATGGCGCTAATGCGCACACATGATTTCCTCTGTCATCGCCGCACGTGGTTTTTGTGGAATTAGTGACATCTCGCATTATTTCGCCGTGATTAATTTACGTTGGGGGCGTCTAGATGCAACCGTAACTGCTGCGTGGCAAAGCAAATGATAGCAGAGCAGCGATTAGCTGTCATTTCCCCAGAGGAGAGCAATATAATATTAAACTAATTCTCCTGTTGAAGTAATCATGTTGTCTGTTCAAGGTGATGGACAACTAAATTAGGAGAACAAGTACGCTAGCATTTTATATCTGCGAGTGCTCTGTTTATCTTTCTAATGATAGCACATCAAAACCGATTCTCTACAAGCCCCAAAATTACTGATAAAAAGCTGCCTCATATTCAAATACTTGTAATGATAAACATAATATATCAATGAGTATGAAGACATTCTACATACGTTCTCAAACATTCAAGAGCATTCTTATATCTCAATTGGGATGTATTTTTTAGAAGTTAATTTCTTGAAATTGTGATTTTACATTTCACAGTTGTGAGTTCTAATAATTGGGACTGTTTCTGGTAATTGTGACTTCATTTCACAATTGCAATTGTACTTTATTTCTTGTAATTGTTACTGAATATCTCACAATGTGACAACATCTTACAAATCCAACTTTATATCTCACAATTGCAAATTTAGCTCATAATTGCATAATTTCTCATCAGAGTGTAACAGTGTCTGCGGTGGTGCCGGAAGTATTTTTTCTATAAATTTTTCCCATAGGGATTTGTTAAAAAGTCTTTGTTAAAGAGTTATAAGCCATGAACCAGCCAATCAGCTGATGTGAATCTCAACACTACAAACGTTGATTTGAAACAAAAAAGTTTATGAAAAGACAAAGGTAGAAGACAGTGTACTTAATGGCATAGTGAGGGAAGCATTGCGAACAGCATAATCAAAGTACTTTAAAAAAAAAAATGTTGATTATATACAGGGGTGCACATAACTTTTTTGATCTGGTTCTCAAAGGAGCACCTGGAGATGCTGTTGGTACTCACACTTAATGTGGCACACTTATCCTACAAGCTGTCGTCATCACAAATGAAATAAGTGCTTGATGCTATTCAGGCAAGTCTAACTGTATTCAGTAATATTGTATTCAGTAATTGAATAATCAAATGTAAAATAAGACTAAAGTCTAATAAATTAAATATAATTATTGTTATTAATACAATTGATCTGTGTTAAAGCTATAAAAGAGATTTTCTCTTTCTCTTTTGTTGTTTGATTAACATTGGGTTAACAAACAGCTGCAGGTATATTATAATTTTAAGACATGGATCTTACACATAATGCAGGCTCTGTGTGCGCACACAAAACAGCGCGCGAGTTTCAGTCGTATTCTTGCGCTTGATGTTTAAACTCACAGGACTTAAAAACACATGCAAGTGATAAACTTTCACTCCATGATGGGAAAACTTTGCAATTAATCCGCGATTCGCATGCGTTCCGAATCCGATCAACTAAGATCCCTATACGTGCACGACATTGCATGACATCCTGTGATGTGACTTTTTTGCGGATACGCACTGAACAATGAACAATACGCATTGAACAATGCAAAGTATTACACTTTAATACCTAAATCCTATACTGATCATGCTGCATGAAATACGTCAAATAATGCTTTGTCAGGTTTATGTTACGTTCTATGGACTCTTATTTTGATATTCTGTTTTGTTTCCTTTAGTTCCTGTTACCCTGCTCTGTTTAGTTTAGGCTTCCTTAAAGCTGCAGTCCGTCGTTTTTCCTCTTTGTCGCCATCTCTGTTCGAAATCTGCAATTGCAGTTATTCGCGGAATTATTAACTGTGCGTGGGTAGTAAATCGGCATGAAACAGCGCGGATGAACACAATGTATTGAGGAGAACATGTCGCTGCCGCGTCGCTGTGGATACTGTACTGTCATCAGCAATGTCAGAGTATACTTTTTGAAAGTGTCAACATTAGAATTTTCATCGGAAAATGTCATCTGAACAAGTAAGTAACATTCACTTTTGTTCTGACCAAATTCGGGGGGTGGGGGGAAGCATTGCAGTAGGCTATATCATGCTGATTAAATCTAACGATTGCTTATATCACGTCAAAACGTGAAAAATATATATTTTTTGAAGTCCGAAGTCTTTGGGTTTTACAACTGGTGAATATCCAGTTGTCACTGGTGATTGTCGCTTTAAACTTTCGGGATCCGCCATTCCAAGTGCTAAGCTAAATCTCCACCTCCATCATCCACACACACTAGCCGGGGACTCCTTCTCTATGTGTACAGAAGTGACGTAATGACGCAAAGACATGCTCGAAATTCCCGCGGAAATCCACCAGTACCACTAGAATTAAAATCATTATTACAAGCTTACCGTTTTGAATCGAGGTAAGGCAAGCAGATCGTTTTGAACACTGGCTGGTTAAGTTTTTTTTCAAAAATGTCTTTTTTTATATTTTTAAACCCCAAAAAGTGCCGGACTGCAGCTTTAATAACAGATTAAGTCCTTGTTTGTTTCTATGGTTGCTTATGGTTATCACCTGTGTTTCTTTATGTTTGCTATGTGTATATATACAACCAATCCATGAAAGGGTTAAATAATGTTTTTTTTTTTTTGTGGAAGCAATTAAGATTAAATTTCAATTTTCAATTTTTTTGCTTTTAATGTTATCAGACATATACATACAAGCAGGCTTTCCTATGTGGATACACGCACTGACAAGTGCACTAATGAAAACCCAAACCTCAGATGTTAAAACTTGTAATGGCCAGTCCCTGGGGTGTATCTCGCATCTGTCAGAGGAGTGTGGGAGTGGACCGTAAGTCCTGAAGGGTGGGAGAGAGAAATAGAGAGGATGAGTGTGAAGGAGAGGAAGTGTTTCAGCTCTCCATCTGGGCCCAACAAGCGGAGTCTGACTCTTGCTTCAACTCCTGACTTAATCCCACAGGACCAGCATCCATAGCAACCATTCACTCATTTTGTGGCTTCTCAAATGCATACCATATGAACAACGATTAACTCTTCAATTTACAACAAGTATAGACAAAACGGAAAGTAGCAAGAATGACAATAGGAAACAGATGGTAAAGACAACAGGTCATCCTTTGCACACCTTCGTAAATATACTGTGTGTGTGTGTGTGTGTGTGTGTGTGTGTGTGTGTGTGTGTGTGTGTGTGTGTGTGTGTGTGTGTGTGTGTGTGTGTGTGTGAAGAAAGATTTCTTTTTTAAGAAATCAATAAAGATATCAAATGTGTGTTAATTCTAGTTTTATTTATCATTATTGTGATTATGTATTAAACACATTTTTTAATATTATTTTTAATATTATTGTTTTTTTCTTTCCTTGGGCACCAAGTGAGCTAGTTCCCCCTCAAAAAAAGAAGAAGAAGAAGCTGTACAAAGTCTCTGAATGAAAATCCCTAATGTCAAATTTCTTGGGCAACTCTGAGGCCGGGTTCTCGCTGAACGCGTCTCCATGATGAAATGAGTTGCTCCATTTTTCTGGAAATAAGGAAATAAATTGGTGCACCTAACTCCATATGGCGACTTTTAGGACCGTTCATATATAGTGCTTTTGACGTGCACTATTAAAAACTAACATATTACCCACCGCTGGCACTGCACCAGTGCTCTCACATGTAATTAGATTTGATTGCACAATCAACTGGGACCAAATGAACCATCATATGTTTAGAGGCATAACTCCGCACAATAGCGAGCTGTCAAAAGACGCAAAGGCCTCGTCCAAGAAGATGTAGGAGAGTTTTAAAGCGAGCCGCAGCCATTCTCCTGCGGAGAGCCATTCATTACGGGAGAAACTCCAATTACTCAGCGCAGAGTTTCTGGCAGCCTGGAAAGAGAGGTGTTCTGTCTGTTTCCTGCCAAAGCCTGTATAGAAATGTTTGTTTGGCCTCCTGTCAGATAATCGTATTTTCATGTACTCAGGCTGTTACTGCTGGTATGAAATGGATTTAAAGCACTCTTAATTCTGAAATGTGATGTATTTGTTTGAGTAATGTGGAAAACCCTGCTGTTTATCCATTACAATATTGTAGGCAGGTGCATGGAAAGTGTATTGAAAATGCAGAAAACTAGTGTTAATGTTCTGGGGTCGATGCAAGTTAAGCTCTATACTGTATGCGGCGTGATGTTTACTACCGAAGAAAATCATTTCAGATTCGTTTTCAAACATCGTCAACATTTTCAGTTTGAATAGAAGCAACTGTAAAAATGCATTACGGTAGCCATTTTATTATTGTAGCCCGAAGGGTGTGCATTACTTTGTAATAATTTAACGGACCAGAGTCAATTATTCTGCTTATACTATACGGTTACCACACCTTAAGACATTGTTCAGAAGTTGTATTTCAAGACATTTGTCAGGTTTTTGTCCTTAAAATGCTCTTGTGTTTAGGACTAGTTTCTTACACATCTCATCCCACGCTAATTCCAAAACGTAATTTTAGAGCTAGAAACGGAGGCCTGAGCCATAGAAATAAAACATTTTATTAATAAATATATATATATATATATTTAAATTCTGAAGTACAACATATTTAACAATAAATGTAACTTTTCTTTTTGTAACTTTTTTCTATGATGTGGATGAGCAGCAGTGTGTTTCTATGGTCACAATGAGTGTGTGAATGAGTGTGAATGAGTGACTCTGCTTGTTTTGCCATCACGTCCACGGGGGTGTTTTTATCTGGTGACCACTATTTCTCACACATCAGACTGATCCGAAAACAAACAGAGACTGATCCTTCCTCTCTTTCTCACTATCCACTGACTCGTTATACGTAATGGCCAAAACACAGAGGGCTCGGGGCTGTGTGCGTGTTTCTCTCATGGCACCGCAGGTATCAGAGAGTGTGAGTGATGTGTATTGTGTTGTGTGTGTGTGTGTGTGCGCGCGCTCTTGTCCCCTGTGTCTTAGTCTGTGAAGATGGACTCCCCCTCGCAGATGGGGCTTTAATTAACACATGGGCTCTCTCATCACAACACCACGGCCAGGTGTCGCCCAGGAAACCGTCTCAGGACCAGGCGCCTGGGACCTGTGTTCAGGGAGAGGAGGAGCACACTACACACTTACTCTTCAACATAACACAGGCTTCACAATTAATAGACCGGATTAGAATAAAGGTAGGAAATTATACAAATAAGAATTGCACAATGTTTTCCAAACATATCAGTTTTTTTATATTCCCCCCAGTATATGTATTACCTGTACACTTGTATTTCCAATTAACAGAGAGAAATTGTAAAATAAAATACAAATCTGTACACATGTATTTACAGTTCATATTTTTATATATATTTGTTGTACACTTCAATTTCTATTAAATAGAAATGCATTTTTTTCTGTACATATGTACACTTGTATTTCCATTTATTAGATATATTTTTTTTGTCTGTACATATTTACCCTTGTATTTCCATTTAATAAAAATAAATTGTACTTATTTTCTTTTATTATTTTTCCTTATTTTTAAATAATTGTCACAACAATATCACACAAAGTGGTATCTTTCAAAAACATAATAGAAATGAAAATGTTAAGGCAATGTACAATTAATATAGCCTAATACAAGTAATATAATATTATTGAAAATTAAGCCAGAAAGTATTCAGACAATCACTGGCTGCATAAATGTTGGTGGATCATGTTGATGGTTGATGTGAAGAACAACATCTTTTATTAATTTTCTTGAACACCTGTGTGAACTTTGGGAACATCACATTGTCATCAGTTTGTTAAAATTTGTTGCAGAAATGGCTCAGAGAAACTTTAGCATCATTAACTTACAAATGGCACTTGGTTTGATAAAAAAAAACAAAAAAAAACATTTGTATATAATGCTATTAATTTTCATATTTTTAAGCATTAAGTGTCCAAGTTCTTTTGGGGCCACTGCAGGTCTTAAAGTTAATTACTTGTGATCCTTTGCATCTTTCATTTCACATTTTCATTTTAATGCTTCGTCTTATGCAACTCGCAGCGCTTGCAGACCTCGGAAGTGAAGCTGTTGCTGACATGTTCTCAATTCCACCAACATCTGGCTCCAAATAAGAACATCAAATCCCACCCAAAGCCACGCCGGAGTGTGCCAACTGACACTCTCCATTACGTGTCGCGCCCGCAAAGAGCCGTGGCGCGCGGAGTGGCAGGACGGAGCACTTCCCATTAGAACCCTAAAGAGGAGGACATCAAACAATCTGGGGAGCAGACAGAACCTCGGGAGGGCCACACATCATCATATTTTAATAGAACATGTGGCTTCTTTGCTGTTGTCTTGTGTCCAAATTGCAATAGTGAATTCTGTCCAGCTGTCGATCTACAAATGGGGCTCAATTACCCAGGCACTAGCTGTAGCATGTGTGCTAGAGCGCCGTCTCTCTCCTCGCTCTGCCAGACTCCTGGCTCTAATTGTTGAACAAAGTGAGACAGAGTAGTTTGAGTCGCCTTTGGTCAAGCTTCTATGTGGGTGACAGGTGACATCATCCAGGCTGACATTGTTTTCTCGGCCCCCCGCTTCAGTAACCTTCTGCGCTTCTGTCTAAACGCAGGGAAGCGTTGGATCTTAGCACAGCGAAACTGCAAAATTGACTTTGCCACCTTCATAATGGAGCTGTTGGCACGTGACGCTTGTGCCACACAACATGCCGATCCTTTACGAGCCAGTTTGAGCATGCTTTTTTAATGATTGGGGTTATGGCATCTGCATTATGATTCTAGAGAAGTGAAAGGAAGGCTTATATTTGCTATCATAAGCGCTAGCTGCTGGGCTTTACTGGACCTATATGTATGTATATATACTGTATATATTTCTAACAGAAGGCTAAGCTATCTTAGGCCCTGTTTACACATGGTTTTAGGATGCGTTTTGGGTCAATCGGATTAGAGCTGCAACTAACGATTATTTTGATAATCGATTAGGTGTCCGAATATTTCTTCGATTAATCGGATTAAAAATAAAAAAAATTATTGATTTTTTATTTTTTTATTGACAAAACACACTATTCCACGTCCTGGCCAAAGCTGTCCTTCAAAAAATATTGTCAACTGAATGTTATTTGAAAACAGTGAATTAAATATACTATCTATGCTATGTACAAAAGAGCTATAAAGCAAAAGGACAGTTTAAATCCCTACATTTAAAAATGAAGATAATAATAAAGATAATAAAGCAAAAGAAAAACACAAACTAAGTGTTAACAGATCATAGGAATTTCTGCAGGAAAACACACATTCACTCTGGACACAGTAACCTGTTACTGTAATTTCTTTATCCTGTAAATGTTAGAAACGTCTTACATTTATATTCAATTGACCGTTCGCAAAGACCCGCCCCCCTTAGTTACTGTCGCTATGTCCGACAAGCTAAGCCGCTCTCACGCCACACCATGTTCTCACGCAGTGAAAAATACATCGCGGCGCAGAGAGGAGAGGAGACTGACAACACGCTGACAGACAGGACAGACCAACTTTACTTTTGATATTAAACAAAGTCTCACATTTCAAATTTGGTCATTTTTTAAAAGAAATTTAAATAATAAATACCGTTTTGTGGCTCTTTAATGTGTCGTGACAGATCGATGTAGACTAGAGCATCAGTTAAAGCTGCTCGTGAACCGATCATCTCTTCCTTCTAGTTCATTTCAAATAAACATGAATGAAGATAAGAAGGAATGTTGTTTTAGCCGCAGAAAGACTTCAGTACACTCCGTTTTTCAAGTTCAAATCCTCCCATGTTAATCTACTAACTCTCCTGTCTGCTTTGTCGGAAAAAATGGCGAATGGCGAAGTATGATTGGGCAGTTCGTCTGTCAATCAAGCTCCCTGCGAAGGGTCAGTTATCCCTTTACAGTTACCACTCTCATAAAATACTTGAATTACAAATACTTGAATGTTGACTTTTAAACACAAATTTAACGTCCAACAACAGATATTTCAGCAAAAGGAATATTTTTGCGATGAATGTAATGCGCATTTGAGGCGCATGCGCGCACCTGCGCTCATTCAGTTAAGTCGAAACTGTCAGGACTAGCATTCATGCAAAATGTAAATACTCGCGTGAATTTGTAACACTTAAGGATATAACCGAAGTTTTGCGCTGAGGAAACATATCACACACAACAGCACACGCATCGTCAAAGCGCCTGACAGGCAAACCATGTTAAACATTACGCCTATGCATTGTTTTGAAGCTTTAAATAAAGAATTCTCATGTTTCAGGCAGCTTGGATCACGACCTATCCCGCAACAACTCACTCTGTTTCCCCCACTGTTTTTAGATGCATTTTGTCCATATAAATGCGTTTTTCAGTGCTGTAATTTGAAGCAATTGGCAGAAGTTTTCCGTGCACGGTGGGCAGACGTGACTAATCGATAATGACATCCGTTGTCGATTATTCGATCATTATCGAAAGATCTTAAAAAGCCCATACATTTACCCACCCCCTCCCCTCAAAGAAATCAGGACAGAAGTGGTCGAAAGTGGAGGACAGAGATGGCTTAAAACACCAGGTGTAAACTGTAAACAAGTATGTTTCCCTCGTCTACTTGTGATCCGATCGACCAAAACGCTTCTTAATACCAGGTGCAAACAGGGCCTCAAATATGAACTAAGCTTCCATCAAATTTCAAAAATCAGCTTTCTTTGAGATTTCTCTTACAAAATGTCTCTTCGTGTAGCAGTTTAAAATTGGATGGAGTTCAGAGTCCATGTCTGAGGCAGAGTTACAGTATTGTACAGCAGGGCCCTTGTGAGCTTTTGGAGCCCCCGTGGGATCGTTTTGGCTTTGCAGTCCCAGAATTCAACAGATTGTGAGCATCGGCAGAGTGAAAGGGATTTTTGTGATGGCTTGAGCAGATACATTTGGTAAAAACAGAAACTTTGTATCTTTTTTTAATTTTTTTCAGTGAAAGTAACCAAACATCCTTAAAACAAGATCAGTTTACACGAGAAGCAGAACTGTGTAAGATAGTAAGACTTGTTTTTAGAGAGTAGCCCATATCTTGAATACTATACCGTTTAAAAGTTTGGGTTGTGCACTTTTTTTTTAATGCTTTTGAAATTACAGTAAAACCAATAATATTGTGAAACATTATTTTAATTTAAAATAACTCTTATAATAATAATATTTTAGATTGTAATTAATTCATGTGATTTCAAAGCAGAATTTCAAAATCGCCAGTCTTCAGTGTCACATGATCCATCAATTCTAATTCTAAATCATAATATGCTGATTTGGTGCTCATGAAACATTTCTTATTATCATGTTGAAAATGTTTTTACTCCTTTTTATTAATTTAATATTCCACTGATGAATAATAGTAGCCTATTCATTTCTTTAAAAAAAATGTACTTTTCCCAAACTTTTGATTAAGTTTGCATTTTGTTACGTTTATGCTTAGAATCAGAATTTGTCAGTGGGGTAATAATTTTTGGCCTCTTAGCCTTCTTGTATTCCAGACATTCCAGTAATGTCTTCCTTTATCCCTCTACAATGCTAGAACCTCATTTATATATCCCAAAGCTGGTTTAGTTGTGCCGTCTGCCTTATTAACATCTCTTGAGACCTCTGCACATTTCATAGAAGGACCCTGCAACCAGTTAGCATTATCCATGCCCTCGGAGTGTAGTCCCAAATAACATTACCTCAACTCCCAACATAACTTCCCACAGTAGCCATGACTCCCCGCGGAGCGCGTATTACCCAGGCAATGAGGCAGCGTCGTGCCTTTTGCACTTCACTAGAGAACAATACCTGCTTTTTCTGTCACAGCGCCTGTATCGCTTCACTTAGTTTAGGTAAACAATCGTGCTCTATGACATCCTAAATACCTTCGAGCCCTCTGCGACTTCCCCTCGATGCAGAACGCCATAATAATCTTCATCATCACCGCCATATATTACCGATGCCGCCTTCTAATGCCTGCGAGGCATCGCGGCCTCTCCCATCCCCGCGGCAGCCCTCGCCCCTCGCCGCATTTTCATTTCGTTTCACTCTCTCTCACTTTTTATTTCCCTTTGGCTTCTGCCACGGCTCCCTTTACAAAGCCCGGGAGCATTATCAAAACATTACGGTGCGCAGCATGTGTTTGATTAAAAAAGTGTAAAGTTACAAATTAGTTAATAAAATCATTTAGGCCGATCGCTGCAAATGGTGATAAATGCGTTCCATATGTTCCCAATAAAAAAAGAAAAAAGAAAAAAAACTGAGTGCCATGTGCCCGTCCCCCTCTGTCTTTGCCATAAACAAATAAATTAAAACAATTACCGTGGCGCACGCCCTCCCTGTCTTTAATGAGAGTGCCGCCATATAAAAGATGTGACAGCTTTCATATCCTCAAAATGGTGTGTGTCTCTATTTGGAGAGGCTGGCTAATTCCAGATGTTCCCGGTGAAAGGGCTCCTCTCCCCCTCTGTCTGACCCTCTATCTGCCCTGCGAAACTTTAAATCGCGCCCATTTATGTGGCTTTGGGTTCTTTAACTCCTGCTGGTTAATGAGAGGTGGTGACTGCAGGCGCTGTCAGTCCTCTATTAACCCAGCGCCTCCTCATCAGCAATTCCTTGTATGTTATGGTAAATTTGCTCCCGTCCATCTGTACGCCTATATATTTAATCTCTAACTTTGAGTTGTCCACACTATTATCCACACTAGTTGCCCTTTTGCAGACATTTTCTTTCTTCAAAAACAAAGTGATGGAAGTTAGCTACTGTAGCTACACAATTATAGTAATACAATTTTCAGTAGGCTACCAGTTTTTAAAATTAAAGTCCCCCCCAATGCTTTTTTTTGTGCTTACATTTTGTAAATAACAAAGGTGAGATGGAAAAAGCGCATCATGATGATGATTAAACGATTTTGTGAAAAAAACATGACAAATGAATAGTTGAATTTGTTTGTTTCAAATAATCTAATCATACACTGTAAACATTGTTTTGTTTCAACTTAAAAAAGTAAGCGTTCGTGCTGCCTTTTGTGTTTTTTCATTTTAGTTAACTTGAAATGTGAAGTGACGACTTAGATATTTGAGTTGACTAAACTTAAAATTTTAAGGCAGCATGAACACTTGTTTAAGTTCTATTTATTTTACAATTGATGTTTGCAAAATGTTTGAAAATGTGACCATTTTTTCCTCATAAATTAATTTATTTTAATTAATGAATATGACATAAATTAAAAAATACTTGTTATAAGGCAAAAAAAGACATTGCAACATTAACAGATTGCGGGTGTATTAGCAGTTTTATTCATTTTGCAATTGTATTTCCTCATCTGGCATTGTTTTACTTAAACAGCCAAGAATCTACAGCTGCTCATCTCAATTACAAAACATACCGGTATATTAACAGTATACATGAATTTCTCATGTGAGCCGTTACTGCTGAATCAGCTTTCACCATGCAATAACTTGGCGGTTTTGACAGGATAAATCTACATGCAGCAGATAACGCCAATGTCTCCATCTCGGTTTGGCCCTTGTCTTGAGGGCTTGGCCACCACATTCCTCCATTACTCTTCATATAAAGAGCATGACAGCGGCTGGGAGGCCTGCCGCCGTGCCTAAGGTTTCGTCCAGCCTGGGGAGATGCAACACTGGCCGTCTGAGTGAAACAAATTGTTTTTTGGGGTCCTCACCAATCTGCTGTAAAGCCCCCGTGCAGACAACCCCACGCACACCACCCAAATCACCCAGCGCCGATTATTAGCCCTGATGTCTGTTTTTATTTGTTCTATTATTAAGTTTTTGTTCAGCCATCGCCGTGCATCCATTTTTAATTGCACCTCCTGGGGATGCAGCGATGATGGATGTTGAGCAGAATAGCTGAATAGGACTGACCGCTTTTGTAAACTGAGGGGTTTTGTCAGTAAATATCTAGTGCAGTCTCAAATTGAAATGTATTTTGCAGACAATATTTTTTTTTTAAAAGAAGAAGCTTGCTTCAGAAAGATATTTTTCATTGGTGAGGTTTTGTGTATTGGGCCTCTTTGCCCCTTTAGCTATGTGGTTCTTCTCGCTTTAATGGGTGTCAGGTACACTGTAAAACAAGGGATTTGATCCAGCTTCTTGAGTCAAAGTTAAACTAAGAATTTCATTTAAAAAACACACAGTTAGACCAACAATATACGCCCTCCCCAAATGTGTCCAATCTACCCAAACAGAGTTTAACAAACAGTTGATTTGAACTACTGAGCAGTGTTGGCAGTTTATTAAACTCCCTGCAAGCATTACAGCATGAATAAATTATGCAGTTACTGCTTTGCTAGAGCTTGGAGAATATTATTTGTTGGTTGTCACCATTACTGACATATGTGAAGTGTTGCGGTCTATATGCCAATAACATATTTCCAAGATGTGTACAATTGCATCTACAAATTAAGATTTGTGTGTTGCCAATTAGTGTTTTTTTGCTAAATGAAATCTTTAGTTGCACTGAAAAGTATTTATCTTTTTACCTATACGTATGTATACCATTTAAAAGTTTGGGGTCGATAAGATTTTATAAACAAAGTCTCTTATGATTACCAAGGCTGCATTTATTTGATACAATTATTTAAAATACAGTAAAACAGCAATATTAGGAAATATTATTACAATTATATCCTTCAGAAATCATTATAAGCTGGTTTGGTGCTCATGAAACATTTATTTGTATTATCAATGTTGAAAACAGCTTAATATTTTGAAAAGATTAATAGAAAGTTGAAAAGAACAGCATTTATTTGAAACAGAAATCTCTCTATTAATGTGTTTACTGTCGCTGTTGATCGATTTAATATATTCTTGCTGAATAAAACTATGAATTTCTTTCAAGGACAGGTGTCTATATATGTGTATGTGCAAGAGAAACAGAGAAGAGGGACAGTGAGGGCAATTATTTCTCTATTTGCAGACACATTTGCAGTTGCCATCTGTCATTGACCTTCACAGTCACACACTCTCCAGCCAGTAACCCTCAGTACAGCCCAGGAGCTTGAACCATGTCCATCTGATGTCCATTTGGACTCAGCAGATAAAACACACAGGAAGCAGATGAGGGGAAATGAGCCCTTTAATAGAGGATCTTATAAAACAGGGAAAAAAGCGAAAGAAACTCAATCACTCAAAGTCTTATTTAGATGATATTAGTGGAATGTTAAACACCGCCTGCAGTGGCTTAAATTAGAAGTATGAAATATAGTTTGTAGCAGAGCTGAATTGCAGTAGAAGTATGCATGTATGGAAGATAATAAAATATGCAAATTTGAAACAGAATAATATTAAATGAGCTAGGATGCTGATTGGTCAACAGTTTGTGGGGGTTTTTTTTCATACTATATGCTTAAATTAGAATGTACAGTGTTTAGTGTCCTTGAATAATTAGCATTAAAGTAAGAACCTGAAAACTTTCACAAATGTTTTTTTTTTCCGACAGTGTCATAGAATGTGATAAAACAGGCTGATCATGTGTCATAATTATCATTCTTGTGATATAGGTGATTTGATATGAGAAAGGTGTTTTCATGGTATTATTTAAATTATCTAACAGTGTTATCTTAAAAGATGAATGTGCGGTTGAAAAAAAAAAAGTGTGCATCCTCATACAGTATGTGCCCTTTACCATAAACTTAATAAAAGCACATTGTCGCGTGTGGTTTTTATAATGCATCCACAGAGAGTTTTAATAACAACCGTGATGTTCTGAAGTTCACGCATGTTAATCTGGCAGTGAGAATGCCCGCGTGCATTAGTCAAACAATGACCTTTATTCCGGTTTATAAACCGTGATCAGTGTCTGATCTCAGTTCCCCCAACTTCAACAAAAGCCGTACCTCTGAAGGCCTCGGCACTGAAAGACAGAGTGCCAGGGAAGAGGGAGTGAGCGAGTTAGTGAGAGTGAAAAAGAGAACCACGCGCTCTTGTCTTTTCCAGTTTAGGGAGTCCAGATGGGAAGTCATTTTTTATTCGTCTTGAGGCAGCACTTCACATCTGCTGGCCCAGATGCCTAATGAATACGGAAGCAGGGCCGTGCTGTCGCCTCATTAATACTGCACTCGCACAGGGAACGGGGCCGGCCTGCACCCGCCATCCACCGCCGCCCCCCCTCCCGCACTCCTCCCGGCCCCGGAGCCCGCTGGTGCAGAACCGCCGGCTCCCCGCTGGCTCCTCCGGGCCCGTGGCCGGCAGCTGGCGCCTCGCTGTAACAAAGCTGCCGTGCTTTGTTGGGCCTAATGTGTCTCTGTGTTGTCACTTAAGGTCTTTATTGGTATTAATTGATAGGATCGACCCAAGTTTGTCTTTTCTGGTACTCCTGTTTGCGGCGGTCGCACGCGTGTGCTTTCGGGGTGTAGGAATCTATTCAAACAGGTGTCGCCGCGAGGAGCACGAAGCAGAGAGAGTTGGGAAGCTCAAAGCACATGTCTGTCAGATTTGACAGATTTCGCATTTTCCTCTGTGAATTAGAGATGTGTGCGTTAGACAGACGCCGAGGCTGGTTCCGTGACCTTTGCTTAATACGGCTGTTCAGTACTCTGGCTGTCGTTCAAGCCTGGGTGGGCAGAACACAAGAGATCAGAGTTAGTTACATATTCACTGGAACTCAAATGAGATGCCTTGACACGTCCAGTTCATTTGGCACTAAAGTTTGGAGGCAAAATGTTGTACTCTCCAGGTACTATCAGTCAATGCAGTCTTTAGAAAAGAAAATAGATTTGGCACCATACACTGTAAAAAGAAGAAGAAGTTGTAAATAAAGATTATTGGAGTACATTTTATATTCATATTAAGGCTCTCGCATGTTGCAGACGGAACACTATATGGAAGCTTGTTTCCGCCACAAATAAAAAATAAAAAAGGTAACTGCGACTTTTTATCTCACAATTGAGAGGTGTATTAAGCAATTATGACTTTATAACTTGCAATTGCAAGTTTATATCTCAAAATGTGAGATAAAACTGAATCTAGCTAGATTCCCAATCGAATGATTATGAACCTTTGACTGCAAAATGCAATTGACCAATCAGAATCAAGTATTGCAGATAGCCATATAAAAAGCATTTTATTTCCCACAAGTTAATCTTAGAATTTTATACCATATAGAATATTCATAAGAAGTACTTACAACAAACACATTTTTGCAATATTTTTTTAGAGGTATGACCATAAATTTCCATAACTTATTTGTTCCTCTCCTTTCAGGCATGTTAGGAGTGTGTTTAACCTAAAGTAATTGTATGCTCCCTAAGGAGGTCTCGGCAAACATTGTCATACCATAATTCTGACAGCACCCTCATATTACTCTCCTCTAATATGCAAACTGTTGGTAAACCAACCTAAAAGCCAAAGACATATGGTACAGTCAGTGACTGAGGCGCTAGAAAAATATACCCAGGTCTTTAAAGTATTGTCCCAACATTACTCCAAAGGCAATTAAATTCCGTCAGCAACAAAATGAACAAAACAAGCAAAGAACTAAATAAAAGGAAAGTTTATGTGACTGTGTTTGCATCTAATAAAGAGACAAGGGCTCAGGGAAGAGGAAGAGCCCTGCCAAAATGTACCACTGTGGCCCCCGCCCCGCCCCTTCCTGTCCTTCGTTCTGATGGAATGCCTGGCACACTCCGCATTATGGCTGCGGAATGGAGGAGCGATGAGCGGGCAAGATACAGACGATCGGCCCATGAGACGCAGAGCCGGGCTTACTGCTGGATGCTTGTGGGGCCTGTCAGAACCAACCAGCCACCTGCCAGGCTCCGAGCGCCAGGATACAAAACCTTGAGAATGTGGCAGAAAACTAATCCATGGCTCTTCATTAGTGGGAATGGTCTTGTCTCAAAATAACCTCTGCCAGAGAGAGAGAGAGAGAGAGAGAGAGAGAGAGAGAGAGAGAGAGAGAGAGAGAGAGAGAGAGAGAGAGAGAGAGAGAGAGAGAGAGAGAGAGAGAGATTGCTGAATGGATTTGTACTAATGTGATTCGAGAAAAAAGACGTCTAATTCTCTCATACAGTGTCTCTCATACAGGGGGGTATTGTTTGATTTTAACTATTATTCAAATCGATTTAACTGCACTGACACTATTGGAGAACAAAAATTGTGCTGAATTGAGCTGGATAATGACATTATTGTCATATGTAGAGGTGCTTATTGCTGAAATTGAATTAGTTTCATATTTTATTAATTTTACAACATTAACTGTTATTTTCCTGTTTATTAATGTGAAGCTGCTTTGAAAACAATCTGTATTGTATAAAGTTCTTTGGAAATGATTTGACTCGTTTGAAAAAAAAGAAAGAAAAGAAAATGTCAAAAATATTAAAAAAAAAAATTACACTGTACAAAAAAGATGCTGTCTTAAATTTTTAAGTAGCCTACAATCAACTTGGATGTTTAAGTCATTTCAACTTAAAGGGGTCCTATTATGCCCATTTATGAAGTCTTGATTTTGTTTTTGGGGTGCAATATGTTTTCATGCTTGATTGTTCAAAAAACACATTCTTTTTTCACATATTTTACATTATTACAGTTTCTCTCTACCCAGTCTGGTTGAAGGCGTCGGTTTCGATGAAGCCCATCCTTCCGAAATACAAAATGTGCTGTGATTGGTTAGCTGGCCCAGTATGTTGTGATTGGCAGCACTTAGTGCGTGTTCGGGAAATGTCCAGCCCCGCCCTTAATCGCAAGCAATACTCAGATGTGAATATTAACTATGGCATAAATTTCAAACCATTTCGAGCCAGATTCAGACCTTAATGTTAATGAACAAGAGGATTGTGGTGAACGAGTTTCAAGAACGGTTTTCACCTACGTTTCAGAGTGGTATGTTTTTTTGTTTTGTTTTTAAGATGATGTTATCCATCATAATCATATTTGTCGGAAAGATATGGTAATACAAATAGTAATCGATCACAAAACCCTGGTTTATTTTCCCAAGGGGCGGTGAACAGCCTTACAAAAGTGTACAAAAGCTAAACTAAAGTAAAAACTATAGCAGGCTATATAGAGGAGGCAAAACCTTGCCCTTCATTTACATTATAGCTTAGCAACTACATAAAACTAATAATTGGAACTGTTAATAGAAAACAGAGCTACACATAATAAGACTTACTAACAAGTTGTGATCCAGAAACAATAGATTTTCCTGACAAAATGGGAATGGATCTTCTCTAGCACAGCTCGACCAGCGACCAGACCTCACCAACTTTTTTGCATATTCAGTGGGCGGGTTATTATTTAAATGAGGAACATTATGACTTCATTAGATCCGGAAAAAGTGCGTTGTAGTCCGATCGAGACATTCGTTGTAGTTCTTGAAAAGTGATGAATAAAATATCTCCCTATGGAGTGGACTTGGAGCATTGTAACCTTGCAGATCTTTTTTTATGCTCAAACAGCAACATTACACTACCTGAAGTTAAAAAAGTGAAAAAGCATTATATGACCCCTTTAAATTACATTAAACTGACTTGTGTGTTCAAATGTGTTGAATCTTGTATAACTTATAAAAAAAGTTGAAAATTGCTTAACGTATTTTGATGAGTTAAAGCAATGTAAAAACACATGTTGTCATAACTTATTGATTATATAACTGTTTAGTGTACGTTAACTTCAACCAAAATTACTGCTCAGCTTTTTTTTAAAACTCAGCTTATCTCTACTTTGTACAGCTGCTAATGTGTAAATATTAAAATATACATACATTTAATTATAATTATTTTATTAGCTTTGCAACATTAGCAGCTACAAAGTAGAGAAAATACATTAAAATTGTACTTTACATTATAAATCAGGCTTAACATGCAAATGTACAATAGCAGGGGTACCTGCTGCATCTATCCAAAGGGTTCTAATGTTATCTGTGTGTTTGTAAAACAAACAAGAAAAGGATATGAAAAGTCTTTAGTTAGATTTATTTGGATTCATATGATGATTCAGGGGTGTTAAGGGCAAGTAATGACTAAATGAAAACATATCACAGGTTGTCTTTGTGATTCTGACATTGGGTTTTTTCTTCAAGTTTAGTGTCTGGTTGCTGCAGTGGACTAAAAAAAAACCTGTGCCTTATTTTAGCTAGAGAGAGAGAGAGAGAGAGAGAGAGACGATAGGTGTGTGTGTGTGTGTGTGTGTGTGTGTGTGTGTGTGTGTGTGTGTGTGTGTTTGTGTGTGTGTGTGTGTGTGTGTGTCCAACACACGGGACAACACAGCAACCTCTGCTGGCTAAAGACTATAACTGATATACGTGGATGTGTATATGTGCAGGTGTGTGTGTTTGCCATTTTGTGTGCGTAAGGTTGTGTAAGCCAACTGGAAAGAGAACAAGCAGATCTTTGTTGCCAAAATCGTTTCAGTTCTTTGTTATATTTTCTGATACCTTTGAATTACTATCAAGATAAATACTTCACATTTGCTTATTAGATCCCATTTATACTTAAGATCAGATTTAGAAAGTCCCATATAAAACTTTCTTATCTGTATTTTCTCATAATAGTTCCTTTCAATTATGTTCAATTTGAAATGGTTAAAATAACATTAAGCAGGCAGTTTTGTACTTGAAATCCTGCCCGTGACCTTGCTGAAGCCAAAGTCAAATTGTGGATATTCCCTCTTGCTTCCCATTATAAATTATATTTAGATCTTTTAGCAGTAACGCTTTCAGTGGGAAGCAGATGAACTTTCGATACAAGAACAGGATTCTGGATTGAGCTGGATTAGATCTCATTTTACTTTACAACGTAATCGTAACTGCCAAAGGAACTGCATTACATCTCTGGGTGCTCAGGGTCTATGAGAGGTTTATTAAAGTCAAGATGCATATAAATATCTATGTCTCTTTGTCCTTTTGAATTGGGCCACTTGAGTTGGAGTGTGTTAATGCAGTAATGTATATAGACAGCACATTACCGTAGACACATTGCTCTGATTAGATTGACAAGTGAAGGCTGCACGCTGTCTCCTTAAATTAACATTCTTTAAAATCAACAAATGAGAAATATTACAATACCGTATTAATACTGCAAGCATGAAACCACTTACAGAAGGATCTGAGGTCACTGTCACAGTTGGGAATGCGTTTGCATGGAATGACAGTGGTATCAACTGTCAGCATCACTGTGCACTGAGCATTATGAGAATTCTTGTTTAGTGTGCTTTGTTGTTGCAAAATGTTGTTTGATTTGCACTAGGCAACGCTTTGAATTCAATCCATTGCCGGATGCATCTGGATGTCACTGCGTGATCATCTCAGAGAGTTTGTCATGTTGTTCAGATGCTATTACCACACTTTGATTCTACACTCTTCAGAATAAACTCAGCAGGGAACCTTCAGGGAGCTGTTAATAGAATGTTCATTTAGAGTCAAAATGTTAGCACAAAAACACTTATACAGCATTCATGGGAAGTTTCTTTACCTGAAAATGTTTAGTTGTACATTTGTCTAATGTTTTTTAAATGTTACTGGTTTCAGAATGTTCAAGAACATTTAAAAGTAACATTCTCATAATTTGCTAAATTATAAAATGGAAAGTTCCCTTAAAGGAATAGTTCACACTAAAATGAAAGTTAAGTTATAATTTACTCACCCTGGTGTTGTTCTAATACTGTTTACCCTTCTTTCTTTTATGGACCACAAAAGGAGATTTTTATTTTATTTTATTGTATTCCCGCTAGCACTCATCCATATAATGGCAGTGAATCGACCAGCATCAAGCTTTTTAAAAAAGACACAAACACTCTAAAAAATGCTGGGTTGTTTCAACCCAATTTTGGGTCAAATATGGACATATTTAACCCGTTGGGTTAAAGTTTTAAATTACATTTTGAACCCAACGTTTGGGGTTTGTCCATATTTGACCCAAAATTGGGTTGATACAACCCAGCATTTTTTAGAGTGAAAGTATCATTGAATGATCCCATGCGACACGTGCCATATCCCAAGTGTTCTGATGTGAAGTGTAGTGAAAAACCAACTGTAATGTATTATTTAACAAAATTCTTGACATTGGCTGTTGGACGGACGTCTCTGGACGGCTGCACGATGTGCGTGTTCTTGGGATTCTATAAGCGCTGTTCACTCCGTCTCACCCATGAAAAAGCACACAAGTTGTGAGAAATCAAGATTAACAAAAACTTGGCATTCTCTGAGGTGGACATCCATGATTGTGTTCGTCGTAACATGAAGTTAACGCGTTCATATCTGTCAACTGTCATTAGACAAACAGAGTTCCGGTCTGGTGATATTTGACTCAGTGAAGTACACTCTGTGAGTGTCAAAAATTCTTCTTTTGTGGTCTATAAAAGAAATAAGGGCAAAAGGCATTAAAACAACACCAGGGTGAGTCAACAATGACTTCATGTTCATTGCAGGGTGCACTATCCCTTTAATGTTCGCATAACCAATTAAAAAATTATAATAATTATTCAGAGAACATTCAGAAATATTTTTTTTTTACAACTTTATCAACTATATCGTTCTCATTTGTCAGTAAGGAAGGCTCTGAAGGGGGGTTTTCACAGTGATGCAAGAAGAACCATTTTGGGTTCTCCAACCTTTCAGTGAACCGTTTATAAAAGAACCATTTTTTCCTTAGCAAGTCAACATTTAATAATCTAAAGAAACGTTTTCCGCTGTAAAGACCCTTTTGTGCAGTGGAAATGTTCCACGGATGTTAAAGGCTCACAGAATCCCAGATGCCAATAAAGAATCTTAATTTTGAAATGTGTATGATAGCATTTTTCTGTTGTTATTGGTGTGGTTATTTATTTATCTATGAAATGATGTAAAAGGTAAATCTCTATTTTAAGTCTGAGAAGGGTTAAATAAGCTCTACTTCCTGCTCTGCTCATTGTCAGTCTGTCATTAAACATGATGAACTTCCTGAGTAAGGGGGTCTTTTTCGTTAAGCATTTGACAATTTTCCACGAGTCTATGCCAAAAATCATATTCGTACTCGGAGACAAGCTTCTTTCTGAAATCCCTGATGCCTGTTTGAGGGAAAAAAAGGCAGAAAGAAAGAGAGCGCGAGAGATCGGAGAACATGTTTTTGTCATTTGCATGAACCCAGGAAACACAGAGTTGTCCAGAGTGGGGTTATAACTCATTGCAGATCTGCAGTGAGGCGAGGCTGGGCTCTCTCTGGCCAGGCTGGCTTCAGTGCGATGTGAACTCTCCCAGCATTCCTCACCCAGGACATCAGCGCAGGACAGGACTCCTGGATTACATGTACACACACACACAAACGTACACCTGCAAACACAGCGGGACAGAATGTGTGGAAGAGAAATGAATTTGTGGAAACCTGTTGTGATTTGTGTGCATTCCCCTCTGACTCTTTAGTCATCTTTCTCTCAATGTAGCAAGAAAGATCATTTTTTAAAATTTCTTAAAAAAGAAAAGAAAAAAGGACCTAGTAGGCTATATAATAGTTTTTTTTTTTTAAGTTTTGCTGTTACAATTTTTAAGAATGCTGCTGTAAAGCTGTGCTGTGACATTTTCTTTATGTGAAAATTGGCAAATTTAAATGATATTTAAATGCTTAGTTTTATGATCAAAGCTCTGTAGTTTTTATATAATTATTGTATAATGCAACTTAATGATTACTGAGAGATGGATGTATGAACGCTCCTCAAAAGCCTGTTGTATCATCAATGCATATAATCAAGTAAATGGCTATAAGTTGCTTTACTATAGCAAGTGTTCATCTTGAAATATTACAATAAAAGTGATTCTTGCATTTACTTAGAAATCAGTGAAGATTTCACGGCAAAAATACGTGAATGTTGACGCTTTTTAAATTTATACTAAAAGGCCTTTTAATTATTAAACAGTATAAACTATCAATAAGACGACTGCATGTAGTAGATTGTGTACGACAGTTTTTTTTTAAAAGTCTGTATCAAATATTATACTTTATAGGTTAAAATATTGCAGAAAGACTGAATGCTCTGAAGTCTCAGGATGCTTTTTGGAAACTATAAGGGAAAAAATAAATGAAAAGAAATAAGGAGTCCCAGATCATAAAGTTACGTTTTTAAATATTAAAAGGCAAAGGCATGTTAAAATCACGAATGTGGATTTCAGGTCATGCATGCAAATCGTCCAGTAATCATTGGTTTGTGTTAAAAGGTCAGAGGAAAATGTGCTTGTTGTTAAATTAGTTTGAACTTTGAGGGTAATGATGTAGCTGATGCTTCATTCATAGAGTTCAATGCATCGGACAACATTTAAAAGGACTTTAATACAGACCAGGAAGCATTTCCCACCCTATAAAACGAACATTAGATGTGCAGTGATACAGATGAAGTTTCGCTGTTAAGATTAGATGGCATCAGTCAAGAGTAGCGCCTCAGGCCTCCAAGAAGATAATGATAATTGCAACAGTGTTCGGCCCTTGAAAGCAGGCTTTCCATTATTTGCCTGTCTGAGCACTGCTTTCCTTCCTGACAGGAGGCCCATCAGGTACCAGAGAGAAGGTGCGTCAGTGTTTATAAGGATGGAGAAGACTTCACCGAACGTGGTAAATCATGAGGGAACGCAGAAGCACCAGCGCATTCTTGTCCTCGGGTTAAAAAAATATGAATCCAGGTTTCTACAAGCCTGTGGCGTTTGGATCGCGTTCAACATCTGCCTTCAACTGGTGCTTCTCTACCTTTGTGTGTAGAACAGAAACTTGAAATGTGTCAAGCATAGTGTCTTATTAAACTTCAGCTCACTCTTTGTTGTTGTTCAGAAGATGAAGGAAAAAAAAAAATCACGTTGGACTCCTCTTGTATCAACACTGATTTTAGTAGCTCCCAGTCAAAACGGAGTCTGTCACAGGGTTGTTTTTTTGTCCTCCACCTCTCAAGAGATTCAAATCACCCAGAGCATTTTCTCTCGTCTCTCCCTCACATCTCTACCTCGCTCCCACGAGGGAGTGCCGACACAAAGCAGATCTTTTCACGTTAATAACAAAGCCGAGGCGAAGTGTGTTACTGTTATTGTTTCATCCGAGAACTGTGTTGTTTAATTTGAAATGCCTTTTGGGTTTCACTGGAAAGAATGTTTCAGAAGGACAAAGAAAAACTTAAGAAAAACAGAGTCTGCATAATTCATCAGCCATACATGTAGAAATCTTTTATTTATTCTGCATTTACCTTTGACATGATTTATTGATGTCAGATACTTGGAGGCACTGCAGGTGCAGGCCCCAGAAAAGAGAGACAACTTGAGCAACTTTTGAAATGACAAAACGTCAGAATCTACATTTGGTTAGAAGCGAAAAATAATTACTTGACTCTACGCTGCATTTTGAAAGCCTAATTATCCTCTTTATAAAATAAACTTTCATATACGCCAACAGAAGCTTAAAGGGATAGTTCACCCAAACATTACAATTCTGTAATTAATTACTCACCCTCTTGTCGTTCCAAACCCGCAAGACTTTCGTTCATCTTCAGAACAAAAATGAAGATCTTTTTGATGAAATCTGAGAGCTTTCTGTCCCTCTGTTGACAGCCAACGCAACTACCACTTTGACGCTTCAAAAAGGTCATAAAGAGATCGTAAAACTAATCCATTTGAATTGAGCATTTAGTCCAAATTTTCTGAAATGACTCAATTGTTTTATATGACGAACAGATTTAATTTAGGCTTTTATTCATATACACATTCATCAACTCACATATCAGTTGTGCAAACCGAAGCTCAAGCATGTTTGCTTGATGTGCGAGAACCAGTGAGGTTCATTCTCGTGTTACGCAACACGTTTGAGCTTCAGCAAGGACCAATGAGGTTCATTCTCGTGTTACACAACACGTTTGAGCTTCAGCAAGGACCAATGAGGTTCATTCTCGTGTTACGCAGCACGTTTGAGCTTCAGCAAGGACCAATGAGGTTCATTCTCGTGTTATGCAGCACGTTTGAGCTTCAGCAAGGACCAATGAGGTTCATTCTCGTGTTACGCAGCACGTTTGAGCTTCAGCAAGAACCAATGAGGTTCATTCTCGTGTTACGCAACACGTTTGAGCTTCAGCAAGGACCAATGAGGTTCATTCTCGTGTTATGCAGCACGTTTGAGCTTCAGCAAGGACCAATGAGGTTCATTCTCGTGTTATGCAGCACGTTTGAGCTTCAGCAAGGACCAATGAGGTTCATTCTCGTGTTATGCAGCACGTTTGAGCTTCAGCAAGGACCAATGAGGTTCATTCTCGTGTTATGCAGCACGTTTGAGCTTCAGCAAGGACCAATGAGGTTCATTCTCGTGTTACGCAACACGTTTGAGCTTCAGCAAGAACCAATGAGGTTCATTCTCGTGTTTCGCAACACGTTTGAGCTTCAGCAAGAACCAATGAGGTTCATTTTCGTGTTACGCAACACGTTTGAGCTTCAGCAAGGACCAATGAGGTTCATTCTCGTGTTACGCAACACGTTTGAGCTTCAGCAAGAACCAATGAGGTTCATTCTCGTGTTTCGCAACACGTTTGAGCTTCAGCAAGAACCAATGAGGTTCATTCTCGTGTTACGCAGCACGTTTGAGCTTCAGCAAGGACCAATGAGGTTCATTCTCGTGTTATGCAGCACGTTTGAGCTTCAGCAAGGACCAATGAGGTTCATTCTCGTGTTATGCAGCACGTTTGAGCTTCAGCAAGGACCAATGAGGTTCATTCTCGTGTTACGTAACACGTTTGAGCTTCAGCAAGAGGTTTGTTCTCGTGCGTCATGCAGATTTGGTTGAGTTTCTGTTTATGTACACTGATCAAAAGTGAATAAAAACCTAAATTCAATCTGTTCATCATATAAAGCGATAAAGACTTCAGAAAATTTGGACTAAACTGCGCAATTCATATGGATTAGTTTTACGATAAACATTTTAAAGCATCAACGTTGTAATTGCGTAGCTGTCTGGAGGGAGATTTCATCAAGCTCTCTGATTTCATCAAAAAGATTGGAAGGACATGAGGTTGAGTAATTAATGACATAATTACAGACAACATTTATGGAGGAACTAACCATTTAAATTAATAAAATATTAAAATTGAAATCTACTATGTACTTTTTGGCAGTCTTTGGGTGAATATCAACAATCAAAAACATATTTTTTTTTGCATACAGAAAATGCATTTTTAAAAACATTAGAGTTTCATTGACATAACTGGCTTTAATTTTGACTTAATTTAAACTCTTTTACAGAGAATAATTCGAAATTAATAATAAAAAACCCCAGCATGCATTCATGAGAACTTGGGTGGAAATGCTTTTCTGCTTAATTTTCATGAGAATAATGTCAGAAAAATGTTAATGGTCCCTAAATATATACATTATTTTTAATATTAATTTTAAATGACCCGTGTTACACCACTTTCTCCACGTTAGTTAATTCAAAAGGGGTGAATCTCACCAAAGTTTCAACCCTTTGAATGAACTAAAGTGGAGAAATTGGTGTAACATTTAAAATTCACAGCCCTCAGCTAAAGCAGAGAAAGATTCCTCTTCTTTCTTTGTCTTTATTAACCTCAGTTTCCAGTCCCGGGCCTCTGTGCTCAGAGCCTGTGGGAGACCTAGACATCCATCCTGGATCTCCCAAGAGCCAGAATGTGCTGGACCTGATCGATTCTGACTTACAGCTCTATAGATCAGACCTGCTTTTGGCTCCCCTATGCAGCACCTCTACCTAAACACACCATCAACACTGTCTCGCTCACAGCATATACTGTCTCCATGAACATACAGTGTGTTGCAAAAGCACCCGAACTGTCTGAGGATTTAGTTTTATTGTGGAAGCACAGTGTCGTATTTTTCTGGCTTTGTTCGAATTGCTGAGATGCAATTTATCATCGAAGACTATAAAAATGATTACTGACATGGCTCTTGGATGGAATGTAGCTCTTGGATATCTTGTGCTAAAACTTTATTTAAGATTAGCCATGAATCAGCGTGAAATATTCGGGCTGAAATGGCCTGTGACGGTGTGTTTTCCTGGAGTGATATTTACTAAGAGACTGTTTGTGATGGCAACGTGCCTCCACAGGGGGGCCAGAGATGACACCATTTACTTTCGAGCAAACATCTCTCTGTGTCATCGTCTGCATCTGCGCCTCTTCCATCTCAGAGATTTGTCTTGATAGGGGTAGGGTAGAGGCTTTAGAGGCCAAAAACACACCTGTCTTCATAATTGCTGGGCTTAAGAGGTGGCAGATTCTCACGAAGAATTAAAAATGAAGGGGTGAAGGCACAGATGTGTTTATCTATTCACGGCTGTGCAGAGCTGCTAATTGGGAAGGCTTGCCATTTGGAAATGGACAATAGCCTCTGGGCATGTTCAGCAGACTGCATCAGTGTGAACTATTTCAAACAACCCACCGCAGAGCATCGCTCAGGCACGGCTCCCCTTTGCCCTGTGGAATCTTCCTTCACATTCTGATTTCCTCCACCATCCTTGCGTTAAAACAGTCTCAGTCTCATAAGGGAAACATCACTGTAGAAAGTTCTGCACCAAAAAAACAAAACAAAACAAAAAACAACTCTCATGATATAATTTCAAAATTGTGTTGATCCTGTTTATCCTACTTCCTTTTTTGAGCACACGCCTAAAAATGACCTTCTTAAACCCCAAATGTGATTGCAGGTCATATTTAAAAGACAAGTTCGGTATTTTACACTTAAAGCCCTGTTTTCAGATCGTTTCTGATGAAATAGAACGGTTAAGTTTAAAATTTATGACAGATGCTTGCTGTCCCGAGAATTTTTGTTTTCTTTCGCTTTCCCCCCCACCCCCACAATGGCTGCATAGGTGCACAGGAATAATCCTTCCTAAAACGCATTAAACTTTCATTTACAAAGACGTGAAACTCACCAAGTGGTCAGGGGTGTTCACTGATATGCTCACACAAAAATCGCTGCAAAAGATGCTTTCCAACAGGTTTTATCGTAGTTTTCCAGCTCTCAACGGAAGAATGGGTGTGATACGTTTGAAAAAAATAGGTCCACAGTTTTACAACGAATGGTAAAACACCTGTTGGAAAGCATCTTTTGCAGCGATTTTTGTGTGAGCATATCAGTGAACACCCCTGACCACTCGGTGAGTTTCACGTCTTTGTAAATGAAAGTTTAATGCGTTTTAGGAAGGATTATTCCTATGCACCTATGCAGCCATTGTGGAGGTTGGGGGGAAAGCGAAAGAAAATTCTCGGGACAGCAGCATCTGTCCAAATTTTAAACTTAACCGTTCTATTTCATCAAAAACTATCTGAAAACAGGGATTTAAGTGTAAAATATCGAACTTGTCCTTTAACAATTGTAGTTGTTTTTTTTTTTTGTTTTTTTTTTTACCAAAGAGTTAGTGGTAAGTGCTGCCTGATTAATCGAAATTAATCGTGATATGGTTTGGAGTGATTATCAAACCTCAAAGGCTGTGATTTAATTAAAAATGCAGCTTGTGCCACCAATAGGCTACTTCTTACAGGCTACCTTTAATGCTTAAGGGTTCACTGCGTTTTTCACCGCCAAAACAAAAGTTTGATGGTTTAACTTTTAAAGAATAAGAAATTAAGCCATAAGTATTCATACTGTAATTTTACAGTTGTGTTTTTTCCCCCAATCAAAAACCTGGATTTTTTAAAAATCACTTTTTAAATTGCAATCACAGCCATAAACTTATCGTCCAGCCATAAGTCATTTTAAAAACAATTAGAAAATATATATTTTTTGGAATGTGATAAGAAATGTATTTGCATAAATATTAGTATAAAAAACCCAATGGACTAATGCTGCCTTCACATGCTGTGGAAAAGATGATATTTTCCACTTGTGAACTGGTATTTACCAGTGTGTTGTGTTCAAGTGCTTTTATTATATTTTCCACTTGTGAACTGGTATTAACATCTGCTCTGGGTAGGTAACACCAAACATAACTTTATTTTTAAAACTGACACTGAGTGTTAACGCATTATATTACAATTGTTAATGACACAACATTGTATAGGCTACAAAAACAATCCGCTTACAGTAGCAAAAAACGTTTAGTTGTGTACAATGCTTACCATTCACAACGCTTGCGTCGCTCTCCGCCATGTTGAAAAGGTCAAAGGTTATCTCATCTCGGCAACTCGTGCATCAAAATATTCTATGAGTTGCCCAGTGGAAAATATCACATGAGGGGGTGTTCATGTGCATTTTCCACGTCGGCTTTTGGTATTTACCATAATTACCATAGCACGTGAAGGCACCATAAAAACACGGACACGAGTTAGCATTTTAGCACTTCCGGTTCTAATGTCAATGATTTTTTGGGGGTTTTTGGTTGCTGAAATAAGGTATGTGGTGAACACAAGCTCAAGATACTTTCACGTTTTATTCTACGACATAAAATACATCAGTATCACCCCACTAGGGATTTTTAAGCAGTTACGTGTCTTGACGGCAGCTGCAAACAAGTTGCTAAATTGGACTACAGAGGCTGTCGAGGAGATTAAACGTCATCACGCCGAACAGGTAAATTTAGTCCGCTTTTACAGCCTCATTATGCGTATAATAATAGTGCTCTTATAAACTATTCTAACTCAAACATTCTGGGAAAATGTTTTTTGCTAAAGTCTGAAAGTTGTCGGAAGCTTAAAGGACAAGTTCAACATTTTACACTTAAAGCCCTGTTTTCAGATCGTTTCTGATTAAATAGAACGGTTAAGTTTAAAATTTGGAAGCGAAAGAAAACTTACATTGATCACAGAGCTTGTTTTTTTGCGATAATCCAAAAGCCTATATGGAAAAAACCTATTGGGGTTTTGTCGAGGGAAACAAGCGCAATGCTAAATACCAACACTATTACAACTGAGGCTGGTAGGTCACATGATAATGACAACATGGCGCATGTTGTACGTCCGATTACATTTATACTACACACACTCATACTAGCCTATGTAGAACATACTTTTTTAGCAGTCGTGACATAATTATTCAAAATAAGTACATAGAGAGTATAGTTGAGTTCCAGATGACACACTATACACTATGTACTATTACACTAGTATGTATACTCAACCGTGTAGTAAGTTTATGAGGTTATTTTGTCATTCAGCATCAGAGTCTGATAGCTCCTCCCTTTATAGGCTACATAATTAAACTGCGACAGTTGAGTGCATGAAGTGTCCAACATTCCACACTTCATCTGCATCCGAAATAGCATACTTCCCTAGGTGAAAAACAGTATGTGACAAAAGGAACTATGTCCAAATTCACTATAAAAGAGTAGGCAAAAAGTACCCGGATGACCTACTCCTTGGTGTGTATATAATGTGTGCATATGATGGACACTTTACTATCCCATGAGGCAACGGGAGAGGATTTATGAATGGCCGTGAAGCGATCTGATGCTGGTCGATCACATAAATATGGCAACATGGTGAATGTAGTACGTCCGGATTTCATACTATACATTCATACTATAGAACATATTTACTTATTCACAATAAGTAGCCTACCTACTCAAGTGAGTATGCAATTTCGACTTAGCCCTAGTTTTTTCCCCCGGTTAATTTAGTGCATCAGCTGGGTATTTAAAGTGCACCTTTTCTTTTTGGAATTTTTAGTGTAAACACACCACTGTTTATACAACAAAAAGTCATAGAATTGCACGTATGAAATTTCGGACGCGGCCACTGATGGGATCACGTCATCTATCGCTTTTCTTCGCTGATCATAACAGCTCAAGAGCGCCACTCTCTGTGTAATATGAACACACATCACAGGTGTGTTTACTTTCTGAACGCTCACCACGAAGGCATAATTGAGTGGAATATGGACATATAGGATATATTTAACGAAATGTTAAGCAGACATCCGAGAATCCTGCAGTATTTCTGAACTGTAGTAGGCTACGACGTTGCACTGAAAGCCCTGGAACCCTGACTCGACAGAGTTCACATGATTGAACAGGTGCGTGCTGCTTTATTAAATTCACAATTGCGTTTTGATTGTTACATGTTTTGATTTGTACCCTGAAACAAATTCATGTATTATTGTAGCCTATTAGCTACACCAAACAGCAATTATAAAGACTGAAGCTGGAATTAGTGGTGGGTGGGGAATTAGCTCTGAATCAATTCATCTTACATTGCTTCAGAAAACGATTGAAATTAAACACTGTTTGCTAAAAATATGACTGGCCAAGCGCGAGAGTTTTTGGTCAGTTGGCAAATGCTTGTCCTAGGCTACTAGTAGCCTACATCAGATGACATTTGGTTTTCTGTCATGTATTGACAATTGTTGTTGCCAAATGAGGCCTTAAATACATTTAAAAAAGATAATCTAGTCGGCAAATTTAGATGAGGATTTTTTTACAGCAAAAATTAAGTTTGAAATATTAACCACATGAGTAGTGATGCAGTATAAACATCGCTAGATTAATGAATATGAGTTGATCCCAAAAGGAATCAACTCTTCCAAGAAATGGTGACTTGGTTAGATTGGAATGAAGTCCACTTAACGGCACCCATTGACTTCCATAGTATTTTTCCTTGATGATTCCTATATAAATCCTATTTTTTTCTGTAAGTAAAGTATGTTATGTTATCCAGCAAGTATGTTATATTACACATATTAAATGTGATACAGGGCACCTCACAGTGGCCCTACCACCAGTGTGTAGGCCTACATAGCTATTTATCATATATCTGGTGGTGGGCCTATGAAAATGTAGTCCAGCAGCTGATTGGTTGGATAAATGGCACCCTGAGTTGGATAGAGGTGAATAACTGATGATTTAAAGCCAAATCCCTATGTATTTACATAGGCTATTTATTTTTTATATTGAATGTAATGATATTGTGTAATTTATACCACCAAAGTATCATTTATAATACTTTATAGGGTCTGTGAGATCTCAATTTACCGCCCCATTGTTTAATAAAGAATCGAGCAAATTAATCTGGAATCAAATCCATTGATTTCAAAAACCTAGCTAGAGTGGTGTTTCCTTGTGGTAATGTTTGATTACATCTGATCTGTCATCAGCCAATCAGGCTCCTTGTCCAGCAATCACATGACATGCTTACACTCCTCTGCAGTTCTCTCCTCTTCCTGGGGGCACAGAGTCTGACACAACACCTCATCTGCTCTCATGCGCCACAGCGGTGCTCACAGTGAATATTTAACCCTGCGTTATCGCCTCTGTAGAGATGCCCTAATTGCAAAAGAGGTGAGGCCTGTGTCACCCCACCACACCAGCGGCGCCGCTTTGATAACACTCTTCCTTGGTTGCAGACACAGTCGGGCTAATTAACCTCTCTTGATTAGGGCAATTATCTCCCACACTTAACGGATAATCCCAGTGCAGAGCAGAATATACTCCCTTTAACCACGGATTCCTCATTGCTCCCACAATGCACTGGGAAAACAGGGGCATGTGGAGGGGGTTGAATGGGAATGACCTGCATATTTAAACATTTGGTTTTCTGTCATACATTGATCATCGCGAATTGTGAGAAATGTATTACATATATTTAAATAAGGTAATCTAGTCAGCTAATCTAGATGAGGATTTTTTTTTTAATTGTGAGATGACTTGTGAGCATGAGTTAGAAGGGTCTGAAAATTGTAAAGCAGTAATTGCGTTCTAGCAAAAGTGTGTGATGTCATTAGTTTTTTTTTTTTTTTGCATTAGAACTGAATCACATATATTTGAACACATTAAAATTTGTTGCAAAAATTGCTATTTATCATGTGGTGGTGGGCCTATGAAAATATAGTCCAGCAGCTTTGATTGGTTGGTTAAATGGCACCCTGAGTTGGATAGAGGTGAAGAACTGATGATTTAAAGCCAAATCTCTTCTTTATTGCACTATAGAAGTGTTTGCATGCTTTACTTTACATTGTATAAAAAATAATAGAAAAACCAACGAAAATGACACCTTTACTAAAGCGGAGGTGAAACATTTTCCAATTAGAGCAAGTGTTTCCAGCACAGAGGGAAAGTGAAGCAGATCACTTGATCAAACAATAAGATGAGAAAACGAATAAAGAAAAGAGCAGTGCAGAGGTAAAGAAAACATGTGCGAGCTGGTGTAAATGAGTGCCGACAGAAAGCGAGGGCCTGCTGTAAACGGGAGGAGACAAAGCGCTTTGCATTAATATTCATGGGCCAGAAGAGGCAGATGCGTCTGACATCTGTGTGATGTCAGCGTGTTGTCAACACATTGTTAGCGCCACAAATGTGCAAACAGATTAACAGCCCGCCGAGCCACGCTGCAATGCATTCATGGAGTGCGAAAAACGCTCAGCCCCCTTGTTTTAGAGGAGAGGAAGCGTGTGCCGCTCCATCCTGTCTTTTGCAGAATTCGTCTGCTGCCGAAGGTGCTCGATGTGCCAAGGTGGCACCTCACAGTGGCCCTACCACCAGTGTGTGTCCTTGTGGCTATACACACTCCAGAACAGCATTGAAAGTTAGAAAAGTTAATTGCTATGTTTCATTTATGGCAGAAATGTTTTAAGCACATGCTTTGTATGCTTTCCTATTGAAATATATGCTATCAAAATGCACAGTATAAAATCAAAATACATTAATGTGCAGGTTATTATTTCAAAGACAACTTTACATCAGATATTTTTGGGTTGATTTTGTGGTGCTTTTCGAAAAATGTTTTTGTTCGTTTGAGTTGCCCGACTTTGCAACATTGATCAGTGATCAGTGGCCCAACCAATGGAGTGAGTTTAAGGTGGGACTAGCTGCTTATCCAAAGAGGTCCAGGTTTTGCAGGTTTGCATGGCCATGCTAGCCTGGCTCCGCCCTCCTACGTACTTCCGCTCAATTTTAATTTTCTTTCAGTACTAGGTTTTGTGGGATTGTGGTGTATTCTTTGGTTTTCTGAAATCAAAATTTCACCGGTCCAATCAGTGAACAGAGGGAGTGGCTGAGAACGATGACGTTGATGTCGTGCGTTAGTTTGAGTTGTAGTTCAGTAATGGCAGCGGAGAAAGATGTGAGCGATCACTGATCACTACACAGCATTTGCGGTAGATCCGAACCGAGCGCAGTGGCGTATTGTTAATGATTAGACCCAGCTTCGACAGTTGACTGAATACATTATCACTGTCCTTAGTGTCAAATATACATTTAGAATTTGTAATTGTTCCGTGAATTCTTAAATTCGAAGAACAAAACCTGCAGCTCTCGCTGACAGACATCTTATTCTAAACACAATCCTCTGATCATTCGGATACGTGTTTACGGCTGGTTCAGGCGCATGACATACGTCATGACCAAGCGTTAGCGATTGGTTATGGCAGATCTTGAGTGGCTCTGGGCAGATCCAATAGTTTTAAACTTCAACAGAGTACCCACCTACAAGGAAGTAAACGCTTGTCAATGGAGAGAGGCCAGGATCTCTGTACAAATGAAATGTACGAGAGTCTGGTAGAACCAGGCTATGGCCATACCATCTGGCTGCAAAAAGCATATTCATTTTATCAACACTTCGATATGGGTAAGGTTCATTTAAAAAAACGTCAACATTTTGAATAAAAAGCTGAGAAAATCACGTTTCGTCAAAGACTACGTCCGGATGGATTTCAGAACGATAATCAAAACATAGACAGAGAAGGTCAAGTCTATCAACACCCCCAAAGTTTGCACAGTGCTCTTCCTGGGTGTTTGGGTGGGATGTTTGATGATTGCTTTAGCTTATATGTGTAAGCAATGCTTCTATCGCTTGTTTCTGCTTCTGCTTCGTTTGTTTTTGGATCCAGAGATTCTATATTCTTTCAGAAGATGCGTAATAGAAGATGCGCCCTATACCGTATAACAGTAAAAACATGGATTTTCATCAATGGCAGGGAAGCGTTGGAATAAATGATGGAAAAATTCCGTCAATGTCGAGGAAATATTTAATATATTCATTTTAATATTAATTTTATTATATAAAAATTGACAGGATATAATGTTTTGCAAATATTATACGTTTTACCATTGGCTGAAAAAAAAAAATGGGTAAATGGGCTGACCAGCTTTTTTAATTGCAAATATTTCATTAAAGAATATTGCAAATATTTCAACATGTATGTTAGCAGTACCTTTTGTTGTTTACATTAGTGAAATGTACCCTGTCTGCTGCATTTAGAGTCATTAGTCACATTATTAAGTTCAGGTCATTGGCTCAAAACAATATGGCAGTGGAACAGGGCTGTGCTTCTCCAGCCAAGCAAGTGCCATTGAGATTAGGAATGCTAACGGATTGCTTTCACCAAGTATTATTGACCCCCTGGGCATAGAGCGTAAAGGTTTAGAAATGATATGATGAAAAATACTAAGAAGGGGGTTTTCTGAGAGACTCAGCAGCTGTTGACGCAATGTGTTTTTGATGGAAACGCCGGACTGAGGTTGGGTCAGTGGTATTGAGGTGTGTCTTAGTGCGGGGAGTGCTCTTGGACTGACAATGCAGGCCAGTGTGTGTGTGTTTGTATGTTTGTGTGTGTGTTGAGCGTAAATGCACTCAAAGGAGATTGTGTGGGTTTGGAGAACACTAGCCAGACAAACCTTTCTTCATTCAACCCACGCTAAAAAAACAAGAACATTCCAGCCACTCCTCGATCTTGGCAGATATGCCTTTGTCTATTTTGGAGACCCTCTCTTGTTCAAAACATATTTCAGAAACCATAAACTCATTTTCAGCCCTCAAAACCTCTGGCATGAGGACACAGCTGCCCGGGCCGGGAGCGCTCTCCTTTTTCTGATAAGTTGCACCGTGAGAATTGCTCTTTAAATAAAGTAGCCCTAATGTGTCCTTAGGGTTTTGGGTAACGACTCGAACTACTGATCAGAACTAGGATTTGAGACCTGTAAGACTCAATGATTTCTGCTTATTTAGAGGCTTCTGATGGAGTATAGGATATATATAGCCGAGCCGACAGGTACACGTCGGTAATTGAGTTCAGGTACATTAGAAGTGTCCTCTCAGAAGTGTTTAACAATGACAATATGAATCCACTGCCTCACATACTATAATTTTGTTAAGTAAAACCTCTGTCCTCAGGGTCTCGGGCAGTCGAAGGACTTCAGGAGAAAGCCACTGACCTCTGTCGCCCTGAACGTGGGCCGTAACAATAAGTCTTTGAGTGCGAGTGCAGCCGGCTGCGTGTAAAGTGTCCCTCAAGGCAGCCTTCTCAATATGTCAACACAGAGCGCACCAGGATCTTCAAACAAACATGTACCAAACATAATAACAACATTAATGAGCCTCCCCCTCCCTCGCAGCACCTAATCCAGCTCCCCATTTCCCAAGCCTCTCCGCCAAACCTAATGCATTTGAAAAGAAACACAATTAAGTGCATGAGCTCTTGCTGCCTTTTCTCCACTCTTAGGCTATGTCTTCATTAATCCGGATACATTGGAAAATGGCTTTTTCGTTTAAAAACGCTCTCCGTCCACATTAGTGTTTTTCAAAAGTTTCTCGTCCACGCCGAAACGTCTGAAAACGCTAAATTCACCTTACTGCGCATGCCTAAACGCTCACTGAGATGATACAGACGGTAAAATAAATAGTAAAGTTATCGCCCAATTCTTCACGCAGGATAATTTTATTTAGCAAAATATCTCAGCATTCACTGATGCGTCCAGGTCGCACTTACTCACCATGTGTTTGGTCTAAAACACAACTTCTCTCATGTATTGCCGCAGGACAGCAAATGCGAGTTCATTTTTTGACAAGACTGTAGCTATGTTTCCATCCACACGTTTTTATCTGAATTAAGTGATCTTGAATAAATAATGCTTTATGGAAACAGTAAAATTCGAGTGAATTTCAAGAATATCAACTCAAATGAAATGCGTTCGGTCTCATTGGAATTCTATCTTGATCGATATACGGCTTATGCGATAAACGCTGATGGAAAAGTTATTTGACGAATAAATAATGAATTGCATTTTGTATAGAAAAACTTTGTTCTCAAATGTTGTGCGATTCAGTGTGAAAAAGAATGGAAACACCTTAAAAGGTCTCGTATCAATTCGATATACCAATTTGATCGCAAAACAGCATGTGACGTCATTACGCACAGGTTTTTATTCGCTTTAAAGCCGTTGGATGGAAACACACTTTCACCAGCTTTATTCGCATGAGTTTTTTTTACCGAACTTCAGATAATTCGATTGACAAGTGGATGGAAACTTAGCTTGTGATGTGAAGTGTTTAAAGTAACATATTTTAGCAACTGTGTGAAAGTGAATTACACATGCACTATACCAGTATACAGTAAACATGTATATATATGCATGGTTTCAATATGCATCACGTGACTAAACTTACGTCATCGTTTTTAAAAACCTCAAATTTATCCTCTTTGGGGAGTGTTTTCAAAAATGTTTGTTTTCATGAAAAAAAAAAAACGCTGTCTCAGAGTGGACGGAAGGCCAAAACGGAGAGGAAAAAGATGCATTATCATACGAAAAAGTATTACAAGGCCTTAATCTTTCTCTCTGTGTGTTTTAATCAGTCTACAGGATCCTTTGGTCCTGGCTCTGTCAGAATCATCATGGCTGAAGGGACGTCTTTCTCATTACGATGGCTGTCTCGTGTTTGCATTTTGACCAACATGCTTCTCGGGGGAGAAATATTTGCGCTCTTCCAAAATCCTCTTGAGGAGGAGACCTTTAACCGCACCCGGACTGTGGGTCTCGGGCTGCAGGGACGTGAAAGGATGTAATAGGGCCGCTACTGATTAGTAAATTGCTTTGCAGTCTCATGTGGCCTTCTCTTGGAAGTTTTGGAATCACTTCTGAGTTGAATGTCAGATGTTCAAGGAAAATCTATAGCTTGTATTATAAAATGTATAAATATAAAATGTTGTAAATATGTATGCAAACATTATTTCTGGACTGTTCCCATGCAAGCCATTGGCCTGAATGTTTAGGGACTAAGAAAGTTCACAATATTTAAATGTGAAGTATTGTTTTTTTTTGTATTTTTTTCAGTGTCAAAATACTTTTTCCAGTCCCAGTGAAATATGCACAGATAGTAAACACTGTGGCGCTATCAAAACATTGCTCCCTGTTCATCATACATCGATGACTAAGTCTTCATTCATTTGGAGTTCTAAGTTCATTGGAGTTCTCATAGTTCTCAGGTGTAGGTTTAACATGCTGAAAATGCAGCAATCTAATCCGGTTTAAAGCCGAAGTTAGGGTTACTGGATGTCTGTTCCAGTTGCGGCATCTGTCCTGTTGAACTAGGCAAAATCATAATAATAATATTGTAGTCTGCATTGGTCTTAGGTTGTTTGAGCTCTTTATAGCTTGAGATGTTAGGCCCTCAATACATAATGAGAAATCGTTCAGTACTAGAAGTACAAGTTTACAACTAGTTTAAGTAGCATCTCTTATATTGAAATAAAACACGGTAAAAGCAAATACATACTGTAATAATGCAAAGTGTGTGTGTGTGTGTGTGTGTGTGTGTGTGTGTGTGTGTGTGTGTGTGTGTGTGTGTGTGTGTGTGTGAGAGAGAGAAAGACAGCAATTAAAAAAATAGTGTAAACTGTAGACAAAAAAACTTTAAACAGAGTTAGATGGGGAAAATATACTTGTGAGTTATTCATTGAATATAAGTAGTAACAAGAATATCTGATTTTTTTTAATGCAAAATAGTAGAGTTATTGAAATGTTGATGCAAAGTTAGTTCTGGTATCAAATGCAATTTTTATTTAGAAAATTCGGTTACACTTTATATTAGGTGTTCTTAACTGGCATATACTTGCATAAAAAATAAGTACACTGTACTAATTGTGTTCATGTTGTTTTGCAAAACACCTTTACTGCTATTGAGGTGGGATACGGGTAAGGTTCGGGACAGGTTTGGTGGTATGGGTAGGTTTAAGGGTAGGGAAGGCTCAACAGTGTAATTGTAGATAAAATCCTAGAAATTAATTACAGCTGTAATGACAGTTACAGGTATGTTTTAAGTACAACGTAAAAACATGTATTGTATCAAATTATTAATTTAAATGTTAGTAGAAGGTAGTTTAAGCCACCTAATATGAAGTGGGATGGGACATTATTTTACTATGCAAGTGTAATTTGTAGAATCCAAAGGCATGTGTAGATCACTGCTCGCAAGACATGCTCCGACAGTTGCACTATTGCCCAGTACAGTCTCAGTATGCATGCACAGGGTATCACAATGTCTTAGATATAAAATAATAAAAATCATTTAAATAATGATTTACAGTTTGTGCTTCAAGGCCATATGAAACTTTTTTTAAATTCATCACACCTTCAAGCAGTTGAAACTGATGATTGTCAGTTGCCTAGAGAAGGGAGGGGGAAAGAATACTATATGTAGACGGAGACGTTTTAAGTAAATCTGTTCCACAAATGCATGTACATTTGTAAACAGCAAGCAATTGTGTTGTAATGCGATGCTGAGTATCGCATGATTTGTGGAATCGCACAGTAATGACACTGATGTCTGCGTCTCTGCTGCTCCTCCGGCATGATTAAAAGCACGTCCCGTTCTCAGCCCATAAGTTTCAAATGTATATCTTGGCAGCGCGGAGTGTTCATGCAGAAGAAATTAGCAATGTAGTGGCAATTGTTCATCTAAATTGTAAAAACAGCACATAAAGATTTTAAGGAATAGTTCAGCCAGATGTGATAGCATCGGGGAGCCAATTTGCATTTAATTTGGCACTGTCTCGAAATTCCTGATGCCTTTGCAATATTGAAATGCAGCGAGGAAAAAACTGTGACTTCTCGGGCAGGCGGCTCGGTTTGCCGGCGAAAGCGAGACACGGGGCCGGCTCCTCCTGAAGCAATTAACTGTGAGGCTTGTAACATGCCAGAATCACTCTCGTTAAGTGATTTCATCTCTGTCAAAAAGCCCAGATTAATCTGAGTGATACTTTTCATTTAGTTAGCATCAAAACAGCATTTTCTTTAGCATTCCATATGGGGGTCTGATGCAAGGTATGTCATTAAACTGCAGGAACCAGATGTTTCCTACAGCCACACCATTATCTATGCAAATTTATTCATTAAACAATTTAATTGTGCCTATGATTGACAGCCGACGGCGTTATTACGGGGGAATGTTATGGAGCCGGGCTAATAATGCTTTAGTCTTATTAACTCGGAGTATAAGCAGTGCATGTGGCGGATCTTGTGTAGATTAACCCCTCCTAATGTTGTAGCGCTGAGGGCTAGGCGAAGATGCCCACCCTTGTGACAGGTAGGGAGGGTATTGCTTTATTTGAATATAAGGAGCGATTACAAAGCACAAATTAGGGAGTTTACGAGGAGGATGCTAATGATTACAGCACGCCACTGAGACTTGACCTTAAACTGGTAAAACAATAGAGTGTAAGAGTGAATTGAAATCCCTCAGTGAGACGGGAGAGATGAAGAGATAACTTGAGTGATAAGCAAAGCAAACAGATCTATTTCAATTAAAAGTTATGCCATAAACTAATTCGGGTCGTGAAGCTTTGCCATCCCTCTCCACAGCTGTTATGAGAATGAAATAACAAATTGTTAGTACATATTAGACAATACCTAGAGCCACAATAATCCACTTTTTGACACCGCCATAATGACTTCTACCTGGGTGGGCATCATTAACCTTCTTTCGGTTGATTTTGGAAGTTCACAGGATTATTTAAAAGTCAGCGGCCGTCAGGAGGGGCGTTTGCACCCGCGGTCCTTCCGTCTGTTCTTATTAACGCAGCTTTGACAAGCGTTCCCCAGACGGAGAACCCTGCTGGCTTTAAGGCCCGGTAACCTCCTCCTTCAGGATGTTGTTTTAGCTCCGTAAGTGTCCCAGTGCTGCGCGGCTCTGCCACCCTCTGTGTGAGAAATGTGTGCAGGCAGGAAATGGAGAGTGTGTCATACAGGAAGTGGAGGCTTTCCGGCTCTCTTTCATAACAGCAGTCGGGCCATCAACATGATTCATCCTCACCTCCCCTGGACTACACTATATCATTCATACAGATCAGCAAAGCAAACAGGGGCTCCTTCATGCTCGCTCCCATAGTTTTGCCGGTTGATTGCAAATTACAACATGGCCCTTGTACAGAGGGCACGTTTCCTTCTTTTCTGTTTTTCATAGCTTACTCCAACCAGCAGGACATTAGTATATTATTGTACTATACTATATCATTCAGTCCCTTAATTAATATCCCTCTTTTGTCACGCTTAATATTATCTTGCTCATTCATTTACTGACACTTTTTTTCTGTAATATTGATGCTGCAATTTCAGATGCCATTCATACTGTACTGTATTTACAAGTATTCAGATCCTGCATTATGTAGATGGAAGAGGGTTTAGTTAGTTGTCATGTGCAATAACTTATCTTATGGAGATTAGCACCAAATCTAATTGCGTATTACTAGGCCAGGCTAGATAAAACCTGCAATCTTTTTTGCATTCTTGTTGATTTTCTGGAGCAAAATCTGCATAATGGATTTAAAACATGTCCATGTATGTTAAATGAAACTTAATCTAGACTACTACTTATTGAAAAGCATCTGAAAGCAGAATCTATTTAGATTTCTGTAGAATTGACCATTGACCAGAGGAATTGATTTCGCTAAGCTCCGCCATCCTTGTGTTGCTAAGTCAAACACGCTTTATAGAACAGCATGTATGAATGGGAGATTTCCGCAAATTTAATAGTTTTTTTGTCACAAGCTAAGCTTATTTGAGTAAAACAACCAAAATAAAGTTGTTAAAAATGGATTGACTTATTCTTAGGCTGGAACGAATTTTGACATTGCAAAGCATTTTTCATCTGCTGTTTTTCTTTCAAGTCAATTTGAAGAAATGTTCAATTATGCAAAAAAAAGAAAAAATTGATTAACTTCAAACTAGAATACAATTTCTATCCCTAGATAGAAATTCATTCCCTATGAACTGTGGATTTTAGTTACCTTCACATTACAGTCAATAGAGAATTTTTAAAGGGTAACTAAACACTAAACCAACTTTTTTTAGTTAATGATCTGTACGAATGGAGCTTCATAAATGCTGTTCATTGATTCGAGTACTTTTTTTAACATTTGAGTATAAAGTGTTTTAATTTTCAAATATATGGTGTAAAAACGTCTGAGTGCTGCCCTCTTCAGGTTAAACGGAATCTCCTGAAGTAGGGGTACTCTCTGACGTAGGGTACTCTCTGACGCTGCGAGCTCACCACGCCCCTGGCAGCCCCTGGTATAAAAGCATCTGGTTCCGTCAACACCAGAGCGAGTCAGGAGCTGGAAATTGGAATTACGGGTTTTGAAAACGATCAGGATAGCGTATTTTAGCATCTAGTTAGCATAGCATTTATAGTTATTTAGATTATTTTGTGTAGCCTAGGTAGTTATTTAGCATAGTTGTTAGTGTTGTTAGAAGCATAGTTAGTTAGTAGCATAGTATTGCATCAGTTAGGATAGTGTAGATTTTTAGCATTAGCTTTATCTGTGTTTAGTACAGTGGTTAGGCTGGTATAGGTGTAGTGTTGCCGGTTGCAACAGCACTGCTGGACTGTATAACTTTCCACCAGACTTAGAAATTAGCGCCAGTGTTTACATGCACTTGTGTGCCAAACGCTGCTCTTCCTGCATGGACTCCACAACCGCCGGCGCGTTTTGCTGGATATTTTTTTTCACATAGCGGCAAAATATGCTTAACGTAGGTCAATAGTAATAATAATCCACTCAGACACTGGCCCCATTCTCTCTAGCGCGGCTGCTTCGCTAGCATCGTTGGATGCCGATCGCGAGGCGGGAGTTAATGCGATGCGACACCGCAGTTTGAGCTAGCGGCTCGAATTGATATGATTTTAGCTCTGTGTCCACAGACAATTCCTCCACTTCAGGTGAGAAAAGTCCTCAACTTTAAATGACCGCTCTGTTGCAAAGCTACTTGCGTCACTCTCCATCTTAGCGAGTCTGACAGCAGCTGTCAGTCACTGCGGGTCTGTCAATCACCCGCTCAGCCCCGCCCTCAGTTCGTCCGTTGGGCTCTGCCCACTTTTCCAGCATTTTTCAAATATTGCCAGTGGGTGGAGTCAGGCTCTGACCAGGGGTTTAGTTACCCTTTAAGTTGTTTGGGAAACCAGGGCTTTAAAATGGCGGACGACAACAGTTGCTAAAGCTGGCTGCACGCTGTACAATTTATAATGGGCCTTTACGACTGTTGCTTGTCAGACTGTACGGACGTGATCGCCCTGTAAGCCATGTCACTGTGGGATCTCAGACATGTTTTAAACTGATGCATTTGGTGACCGTGATCATGGCTTATCTTGAAAAGAAAACTGGAAAAAAACGAAGATGGAGCAAGTGGCGGTTTGTTGTTGTTTCAATAATTGGTCATCAGGTTCTGCGCTCCTATTGGTTTTTGGTTTGACTATTGTCGTAAGGGAAGTCACATTGCAGGACTGTGCCACAACTTCTGACACTGTCATTTCGTTGGAGTGGATCAGAGAAATCTTTTAGGATTCACAAAATTTGTCCCAGACGGCCAAATCGTGGCCAAAATCGTAACAGACAGGGCTTAACTACGTGTCAATTGTGTGACTGCAAATTCTATGTGGGTCAGCTAATTAGTCCTTTTGCTGATTTACCTTCATCCAAAGTGACTTCCAGAGCCCTGGAGCGACCTGAAGTTGTGTTTTACTCAATGAACCATGATGCATGCATGGGTTGAAAAGTAATGCCTGTTCTTCATGCAGTATTTTATACAGTTTATCACCATCATCAGACACAATCTCTCTCTTTTGTGGCAATGCGTGATGTTGTTTGGTCATTCTCTTGAGCTAGAGGAAATCTAAGGTATTTCTGAGATATTACATTGACCATCAGCCCATGCATTAGCAAATCAAGTTGTATATCCCTGAAAAGTCATATCTTTGAAAGCAATGCCATGCAGTCTCCTGAAATATGGTACTCCCCAACACTATGCAACAGCAATAAAAGCTTAATTTCATATCCAGATGCTAGCCATCCTCTGATACTTTATGCCGCTGTCATACCCAGAGATAATATGGCATGTCACTTCCTGTGATGGGAACCTTTCCGAGGCCGTTCGCCAGTGCTGTGCAATAAAACACAGAATGATCGTTCTATTAAAATCTGTTCATATCATGTTGGTTCGAGTGTTTCCCTTTGAAATAAAGCCGTAAACAACATGGAATGATAATCTTCTTATTTGCTCCAATGATACTTGTCAGTCGTTTCAGATTAATCCAGCCTCCTGAGTTCGGATTGTTTCCTGCACAGGTGAGTTGGTGCAGTATTTCAAGACAAGGGGGTGCTTGGAGGCCTATGGGCAGCTTTGTATTTGCTTTGTTACACATGCTCCGCTCCCTCAGGCTGGAGACTGGTTTGTTCCAGTTCAGTACACCCCACTTCCTTCGGGGTGTTTTGGAGCTAATCCACCTCTCCCTCTCTCTCATGCAGATTTCATGTCCCATGTTCGTATGCAGTCGAATTAATGAAAAGACTCTATTCATAATCAACAGACTTGCATGCATATGTTTCGAAACTAGCTCTAACATGATTTCATCATCTTCTTGCGGTTACGTGTTTTCCGCGCAACATTCGTGTCGGTTGCACTGCCCAAGGCCTCATTCTCTCACTGCTAGAACCAGTGAAAAAGTCCCCCCGTGGGACGTTATGCGAGAGAGAAGAGGCCCGACTGTTGCGTTCAGTGCTCAGGGGCCCAGGTAACAGCGTTTTCTCGGAGAGGTTGTGCTGTTTTTGTACGTCCCAGAAAAACCTGTGGCAGAATTGAGGTGTCGGAAAATGCCTCGGACTTCGTCAATATTGACATTCATATTTGGGACCAGAGGCCAGAAAAACAAAGAGCTGTATGTTGAATATTCAGAATATCACTTGTCAAAGACAATAGAAGCGAATAGCCTTACTTATGAATAAGGGGTATGTCAGAGCGAGTCAGGGTCTGTGCTGTGTTTGTTTTGTTTGAGCTTTCCACTGCTGCTTCACAATCTGTATTCTCCAGAGTGAGCGGAAAAGTGTGCGTGTGTGCATGAGTGTAAGTGAGAGAAAATCCAAACAGAGCCTCAGCGACATCTTAATTAAATGCCCGGCCTGCAAGGTGACTGACGCTCTCTCATCTTAATTGTCTAGAGAGGATGTCACTTCTAACTGGAGGACCTACTCAAACCAAAGCTGACCTACTCAAGACTGTCTTTTGAGATGGTTATTACAGGTTTTATTTTGTATTTTCAATTGAGTTTGTATTACTTATTACATTAAAGCAACACTAAATAAATTTTCCTCTTCGGTCACCCTACAGGTTGGAAGCGGAATTGTCCATTACCACTGTAATAATTAAACCTACCGCAGCCTACTGTCGCACGCACGCTCGCTGTTTATCCAGCACCGGCTTTGGAATGAACAATGTCCACATACAAGGTAGAGTATGTTGCATGATTTCATGAAAGTATGATGTATTGCGCCCTCTCACGGCTCTAGACGGTAATGTTTTCTCTTGGTTCATCTCAGTCAGTATGAATTAATTTTGATATATAAGTCGCACCTGACTATAAGTCGCAGGACCAGTCAAACAATGAAAAAAAGTGTGACTTATAGTCAGGAAAATACGGTAATGACCATTGTAACGCTTGACATAAAGCAAGCCAAATTTGTAGTTTTCTTATGTCTCATTCGAACTACAGAAACGCGACCCGATCTGGTGTGGTACATAGTGTGGTTATAGCAGATATAGGACCGCAAAGCGAAGGCAGAAGTATCTTTCACCTTGTTATGACTTAATGTACCACTGAAACGCTTTTGGAAACATTATTTTAAGGTAAAAAAATTACGCATTCTTTTTTAGCGTTGCTTTAATACGTTTTTTTTATTTAAAAAAAACTTTTATTTAAACTTTTATTTTTCCATTTTCGTTACATTTCTGAGCACAGTCTAGTGTCTCATGTTAAAAGTTTTATAATATACCATGTATGAAAAACATAAACTAAAATTATTTTACTTTAGTTAGTTGGAATGATAGAGTATTTTTTCCCAGATATTTGTATTTTTTTTATTTCATTCAGTTAATGAAATGTTTTCATTTTAACTCTCTCTCTCTCTCTGGCTAAAGAATAAGGACAAGGGTCAAATTTGAGTTGGATAGAAGTACGTTCAAAAATGCTGTTGGCAAAGCGTCATGTTACTCATTGGCCATGCATCCTTATAAAAACGCTGTGTCCTTGTCCATCGATGAGAAATCCTGCCGACTGCATTAGTACATCTGTTTCTTCAGTACGTATTCCCATGGACCAATCAGCGCATTAATGCACTTGCTGTGCTATATACTGCCTGCGTAGTGTTTTCAGGGACTGTGTGGAAAGTTTGACAGCCACCCGAGCCTCTCTAAGATACTCAAGGCCATAGTAGTAATCCCGCATTCCTCTCCGCGGATGCCTGGAATACTAAATCTAAATTATGGAATAATAACTCCAGGGGGCCCTTTGTCTTTATACTGCACTGCGTAATGCTTTACCACAAATGATGATGCACGCTAGACCCAAGTAATAATTCCATTAGGGAAATTTGGATGGTTTTCTAACGGATTATGTTTTTAAGAGACATTGTTTGAAGAGTGCAGACCGTACAAACCTATAGCTGAGCAGGACAGGGTAGTGTTGTGGCTGAGGCTCAGGGTTGGTAACAGGGAGACTGCTGGTTCGAGCCCTACAAGAGTCTAGAGCAGGATTGCATAGAGATTAAAACACGTTTTACAAACGACTGACATCCATCTTAAACTGACTTTGGGTTCTTGCTGGTCTACGTTGACCTTTAGCTAGTCCAAGCTGGTTATTAACTGGTCTAAGCAGAGGTATTATTACCATTTTTGTTCATTTTTTTTTTTCCAATTTGTCTATTTTATTTTTTGATCGTTGTCACTCTGTCATTATTTAGATTTTTAGATTTTATTATTTTTTTGAGTTTTCTAGTTTCAGTTTAAAATTTTAATTGAGTATGTTAAAGGACTGCAAAACTGGTAGAATTTAAAAATGTTTTGGCATTTGTTTGGGATTATGGGATATAACTTGTGGCCATTTTTACTTTTTTTGTTGTTAGTTTTTGTAGTCATCAACATGTATTTTAGGTTAGTTTCAGTATGTTACAGTTATTTTCCCCAGTTACAGTATGTTTTCATTAGGTTTTATTCTAGTTTTTGTTTAGTGACAACAACATTAGTTCCAATCAGTTAGCTACCAATTTAAGGTGGTCAAGATGTTTTTTTTTTGTTTTGTTTTTAACCAGCCAATAGGTAGCTTGGACTAGGTAGTACTCCTCAGTAAACCAGCTAGCATATTTCAAAACACACTCAGTTTAAGCTGGATTTTCTATGCAGGGAATGCTTTCAGCTATCAATTAGTGTACTACTCTCAGTTCCATTTTTTTCCACCCTTTTTTAATATATTCCATATATTTTCTCCTAATATCAACACAAAAAAAGTCCAGATCCCACTGGTCCAGATCTGGTCATGCGCTATTAAAGAAAACGCTTGACCTCAGTTTGCTTCAGTGGGATTGTCCCTGTAATTGTACTGTTATGTTGCTTTGGATAAAAGTGACTGCTGAATGACTACTTAGTGTGTTACTAGTAGCATGGCTTCTAAAATGCATTTTTCACAAACATGAGAAGCTTTACTGAAATAAAGGGTCACCTTATTATTGCCACGGTTCTGATTTGGTGAAGTCAGAGAAGCCATAGGGATCGGTGAGTTATGCAATTTCAGTTTCTCTAATCATCGGTATCCTTGTGTGTAGATATGGAAAACTGTAGCACTAAGAGCTGTATTGTGTCATTGATCCAGGAAGGATGTTAGAAGCGTGGGATAATGGAAGAGTGCAGAACCATACAGGAGCAGTGCTTAGCGCATGCGACTCCCCATAAACCGTTAGGGGCCACTGAGGAGGAGTTAGGCCTGTGCCACCCGGAAAACTGGCCTGATGGACTGGAGACACACTATTAACTTCAGCCAACACCAGCCAGAACTGATGCCTACTAATGGCTCTGGGTCCTTTCCAACCGGGCATGGGCGGAAAGGGATTTAGCACTTTTACGACATTTCATTCTATCTCACTAAGTTTCACAGATTTTTTCCCAGTGTTACCTCGAAATTCGAGGTGGAAAACCTCCAAGTTTACCCTCATTATCTCTAATGTCTTTTAGCTTTCTCAGTCTAGGGCCGGATTCAGAATCAACTTGGGCTTTGAAACGAAGGAAAAATAAACACGGGGTGGGACGCGAGTGCGAACCCAAACTGAGGTTTCTCTTTTTATTCAGGCAAGGCGAATGAAATCCCTCTTAATTAGAGGAAACATTCGAGTCGTATTGGATCAAAGTGGGAAACTTGAGGGAAGCAGTCGCACACATCCGCCAGTCCAGATTTTCCCAGAACGGAACAAGAGGGGGAGTAGGAATGCAATCAGCATGTGAAAAACCAGTAAGCTGCAGGAAGAATGAGCAAAGGCCTCTGCTAGCGATTAGTGTGGGCTTGCAACCAAAGCTGGCCAGGTGACTGAATCAAAACCAGAGTCAGCGCTTCAGGGTGTGCTGAGGGTTGGGCTTCCCCTTGGCGACCCGCTGCCACAGCAACCACGCGGAGGCGGAGAGAGCTGGTCCTGTGGCTATAACCTCCTGGGAGGCTCAAACTGCACTCTCTATTACATGTGTGAAGATAAATTAGAAGATCGTCTACATAATTGCTAGCAATAAATGATATATTTTGAATCTGATTTTAGAATAATTAAAAGAATAAATATTTAGAATAATGTATTCATTATTCAATCATATTTATTTTAATAAATAAATGTAATATAAATGTATTTACAAATATGTTTCAGGCAATTTAATTAAAAACAAATTTATATGAATTAAATAATCAAATACTTAAATAAAAATAAACTTGTGCCTGATACATAGTAAACTTGTCACTAGCCCTGATCAGTAATTATAATATATAGAAAAATATATAATTAGAAATATATAAACAAATATATAGCCTATATATATATTATATTTTTTATATATATTTCTAATTGTATATTTTTATATATATTATAATTACTGATCAGGGCTATTGACAAGTTTACTATGTATCAGGCACAAGTTTTTTACACGAGTGATGAATATATGTTATTTATATTTTAATTTTTCATTTTTTGTATGTTATTTTTTTTTTTTTTTTTTTGTATTTGTATGGATGGAATATGAGTCTGAAATAAAGGATACTACTATAAAATTATAAACGGCTCATAAGATAAGGAAATAATTATTGTTGGTTAAATGTCCACAAATAAATGCATTCTTGCACACCGGCAGAAATCGGCTCTGTCTCTGCAACGATGCCTCCTCGTCCCTGCACCTGTTCAGTCTCGCCTGTACAAATCTGTTCAACACACAGCATCACAAGAAAGGGAAAAAAAACAAACCGATTTCCTCTTATCAACTGCCGGGCCTTTACAACGGGTTTCTGGACGACTGCTTGCCTGACTGTAAATCCACAGCTGGCGTTCCCCAGGCGTCTTTTACACCAGGCACACGGCACCCACAGCCCTGCCTTGTTTAGGAGGAAACAAATGGCAAATGAAAAGACATTAAGTTCCACATGTTACGCACAGGTGTCAGTGTAATAACGTGTGTCAGAGAGAAAAGGAGAGATCAGCAGAGCATTTTGTTTACTCTTCTTTAATCTCTGTCACACAGGATTGCTGGGTAACACTCACTGGTACTATGATGTTCCCTGTGGGGAACATTAGGTTAAAGATATCGAATGTCAGGTAATGTGCAACCTTACCAGCAGGTACACTTATTGCCTTCTAGTTTTACATTTTATAGGAAATTGTAATGAGTATTGAATCTAGATCTTATCTTTTTCTGATTATGCAAAACGTTTCTCAACACTGGTTCTTTGTTTGCGATGCTATTCACTTGAGCAGGTTTTGTCCATTTCATCAGATTTTTTTTGTACATTTATTTTCATGATATTCAAGCGCACTCAAATTGTCATTAACATTATTACAATAGAATGTAAAAAATCATTCTCATTATTGTATTTCAGGAAAGTTGTGTTGTAATACCTTCAACTGATTTAAAATCAGTGTATTGATTGTATTGTATTGACAAGGTGAAATGTGATCTAAATGTGATTTAGTAAGCAGAGGACAGAGTCCTGCTGGTAAAGTGCACAAAAAATCTGCCTCATGTTTATTTACGGCTGCAGTCTAATTGTGTGGATAAACTGCGCTGTGAGGAGCAGGGCCAGTGACATATTTACTGTGCACCGGATGGCTCGTCTCAGATCGGACCCCGCGGCCAGTCACAGGTGCAGAGTTTTACATGAGCACAGATTTATTAGGAACCTGCTGGCTAAACCTGTGGAAGCGACGCTGCCCTCTGCTGGCCATCGGTTTGGGTTTAACTTTCCAAGCTGTTGGCTTTCCTGACCAACCCTGTTCCAGTTTCAACAGGTTCACCTAGCCACATCTTTCCTTTGACAAGTGCTTCTCAGGCCAGTTGGGTAGAAGGGAATTTTGCCAACAGCCATTGTGAATAAAATTTGTCCTATTCAGGTTTTATCTTCTCTGCTTTCTTTCCGCAGCCTCCGTCGATCAGGTTCTCATTCGTTTGCCAAACTGCAAGCCTGTCCTCGAGTGAATAAATCTGATGGCAGTCGACCTAACGGCTTACGTTTTCCCTGCCAGTGCACGAGTGAGAGTGGAAGCGTCCTGTTGCGACCTGGCGAGAGACGGAGTGGGATATTGAAATCTGGAGACAACTCAGGGATTTTCCCTTCATACTTCTCAGGTCTTCATTTAGAGGCGTCGTAAATTACGCTCACAAACGTTATCAAAAACAGGACGGACCATTAATCTAGAACAGCACCTCATCCGCAGCCTGCCGGGAAGCGCAAGCTGGTTTGAGGGCGGTCGCCATGAGTGCGCTTACATGTTGACATGTGTATCAAGGTTCGGCTCCTCATCAGCTGCGGCGCTGGCCACCACAGGAGGCCCGTGAAATGTGGCCCTGGTTCCTGGTGGCTTTAATGCCGTTACGAGGAGGCAGAAACGGGGCCGGCCCCGGGGGCCTCCAGGGCCCAGTAAGCCGGTGGCAGGTCCACTCCATCACCTCTCCTCCGAATGAACTCTGGCTGAACCCCTCCGCCACGGTTATTTTCGCTGGCATCTGCCGCTCCACGGCCGCCGACATGAGGTGAGTGGCTTCTTTTGTTTTCCTCGCCTCTCAGCATCTGTCAGTCCATCTTTAGGACTTTAATAAGACCCCTTACCCCCTGCCTGCCTGTCCGCCTACCCATACACACAAAGGTGTACACACACACACACACACACACCCCTGTGCCACACCGGAGGTCGGTAGCCATGGCGATGACGCTCGTGAGAGAGGCGGTAAGTGAGACCACAGGGGTGGGCAGCCAGTTTAAAGTGGGGCTGGAAAAATGCGCCATGTCTACTTTCATTTCATCCCGGCGCTTTTCCTCGCCCCTCGCCGTTGTCTTATTTCATTTTTCTGACTGCTCCCTATCTCATTCACTCTCTCTTTCTCTCTCGTTCTCTCTCTCTCTTGCTCTTCACAAACACGCCTGCAACCATGCCCTTTCCTCTTCAAACTAATTACCTCAGCTACCTTGTACCCACAACCCCCTGGGACACTAACAACTGTCAGACCAGTATTATTTTTGAAATTTAAACAATCATCTTACGTGCTTTGCTGCTAAGATCCTGGCCTTTACTGCAGCTTCGACCTTCAGTAATTAATACCCCAGGGCCCATTATTGGCAAAGCCTTTATCCTTTGGGCCAAGAAGCCTCTAACCCGCTAATTACGGGCAAGCAGCTAATCTTCCAGCCCCTGTGATTGACAGGTACACCTATTCTACTAATTGCCTGTTGCAGACAACACCTGGTGAACTGAATCGTCAGGGGAGGCAGGATAGTACTGAGAACTCCTATGGGCCTCCTGGGAGACTGATGGAGTTTTTGTGTGTTTTGTGTGTGTGTACGTGCAAGTTCGTGGATGTTTGTGTGCTTACATTTGGATGCACTTTATGATTTGTGAGTGGAAGACGGAGCCTGGATGGCCAAAGTCTCGTCTCGCAGACGTGCGTCCATGATGCACACACATCGACTCATTACGCTTTCATTACAAAATGCAGAGCGTTCTTCTCGCCGTCCCGGTTTCAGCCCCGTAGAGCATGAAAAATAGGGTCTAGCTGTTCTAAATTGCTGACACCTGTCTAAATGACCAGGTCCATATGTTACATGTTGTGTATTAATGCCTGTAATTCTAACACCATTAGCTACCGTGAAATCAATTCCTGTGTGTGGCTTTTGTGAGAAAAACGGGAGGCTTTTAGTGCAATATGACAAATTGAAGTTGATAATAAAAAAAGTTTGTTTTTCACACAAATTATGTATCATGCTATGCTAATGTTAGGAGAGGATACCAGTGTACACTTCACTTCTAATGAATATTGATTATAATAATGCAGTTCCATTCTCATGTGGAGAGTCATTATATGAGAGTCGCTAAATATATTTTAACACTGTAATGGAGCATTTTTAATAATGGCTAGATTATACTTCGAGGCACTGTTCTTACTAAACAGTTTTTAATTTATAATACATTATTATGTGGGATATTTTAATAATAATAATAATTTGTTACATTTAGCATATTAGATAAATATTAGATATAAGATTAGTATAGGAAAGCCTGATACTTTTGTGACAGGCTTTCCTATACTAATCTTATATCTAATATGTATCGTGTGTGTGTAATGTGTGTGTGTGTGTGTGTGTGTATATGTATATATATAATATATTAATTGAATGTTGTTTAGAAAATGTATTTAAAATGTTATGCATGTTTATGTGTCTGTATACATTTACACTGCAAAATTACTGCATAAATAATTTTATGAGATGTTTTTGAGTATACAAATGAAATGTTGGAAAAAAATGCAATGATACTTTTAAATCTAACTAACCCGCAAATAGGTGGCGGCATGTGACTGTCTTCATGAGTCAGTCATTGAGTCATTCAAATGATTCGTTCAAAAGGCAAGAATGAGGCAAGTGACTGAATGAGTCATTGAATCATTGATTTACCCGATTCGTTCAAAAAGAGTTACAAAACACAGCTGTGTTGCTCTTAGATGTGCAATAGTTTTAGTTTTTGTATTTTGCCAACTATTTCCGTTTGAAAGAAGAGTCAATATTATGTCTAAAATTACTAAACTCAACTAGTCTAAAAAACGACTTGTTCATTAAACTGCAGTCGTGATGATATTCTGGAAAGCAGCACTCTTGTTCATGTGATATTGCTTAACTATATCGACTCAACATTAAGATTTTTGTTTTTTGTTTTTACCGCGGTATGAGTTTCTTTTTGTTTCCTGTTCCACTCATTTGTTTAGTTTTTTCCATGAGAGTCTTAAATGGTGCGACCTTGTTACCGTCAGTACATTATCAATCACAGTTTTCACTGAATGTAATACAATCAGAATCATTCTAGCACAAACATTTTGGTGGCAGAAGATTCGGTGCTTCTCTATTGTTATGTTTGGTTATTGTTGTTTTAATCAGTCGTCTTGTCCGGTTGGGTAAGAAAAATTCTCCTTCAAAAAATCAGTTTCCCCGACAAAGCATTAATGAAGCATGCGTTAATATTGAGCTCTGTTTTATACTTTTATAAACTACTGATGTTATTTTATGGATAATTATGTAAATCACCTCTTCAAATGTTTATTAGTAGCCATTACATTTGCCCCCACTTACAGATGCAGACATAAAGGCTGGTCAGTGAAAGCACTAAGTCAGTGAATGAGTTCCCATAAGGCCTTGCTCTGGTCGAGTGTGCCAGTGGTCACTGTGATCCCAGCAGGGTCTGTGGGAGAGCTGACATCGCCTTCTGATTTGATGCGGGGAGAGAGAGGGGTAAAGGCCAATCTTGCAAAGAGACACGGACAGAGCGAGCGAGAGCAAGAAAGACAGACGGATAAAGAGAGAGTCAAACTGAGAAAGTCCGCTCCTCTTGGGGGCTGCTTAGTGTTGTAGCGATGTTGTGCAAATTCAACTCCCCCCTGCTGCTCTTGACCTTAGCGCCACAGATCCAGTCATGCAGCGGGCTCAGGAGGATTGATTGATCTAAATAACATTATGATGCCATTAGCATATAGTGTAGGACAACAAACCACAGGCCTCTGGTGGAGGCAGTTTACACTCAGCAGAAGACTGCTCACTCTGCACTCCACTACAAGTATGCTTACTGTCACAGACCAGACATCTGCACACCGTGGGCACAAACTGCTGGTTCTGTGGTGGAAAGGATACAAATACATGTATCAGATTTGTACAATAGCTTTTAAAAGAGATTTGTTACTTTAAATGAGAACATTAGAGGTCATTTGCATTCTCAGTTGTTGCAGAAATGCTATTTCTTTTGTATTTGTATCGACAAATATCAACAAGATGGTGAGATAAAGAGATAAAGGAAGTAAATGAGTGATGGTGTGTGTGTGTGTGTGTGTGTGTGTGCAGGTGTAGGTCCAGGTGTGTGGGCGTGTCTCAGTGATGTGAGCTCTTTATGGCCATTCTGCTGTCTCTGGTGGAGTCTGTCATGTGCACATTTCCCATTTCTGGATATAGATAGTGTCACAAGGGCTGTGTCTCATAAGGTTGGGAATTAAGTGTCCAATTACTGGTTTTGTATGTTAGTTTCAAACATCTAGTTCAAAACGGTAAATTACAGTGTGATTTCTGTCCTCCAAACAGTTGTCATCATAATTTTGTATTATGGCTGGAAAAATAAGTTACCGTATAATAAAAACACAGAAATCGATTAAGGCAACTGCCATGAAGGTTCTGCTCATTATAGAGAAGGGGTAATGTATTAACTAACAATGAACAATGCATTTGTTACCTTATTTATTAATCTTTGTTAACATTAGTTAATAAAAAAAATACAGCTGTTCATTGTTTGTTCATTTTAGTTCACAGTGCATTATCTGATGTTAACAAGATTTGAATAAACTAGTAAAGGTTGAAATTCACAATTAACAAAGATTAATACATGTTGTATAAGTACAGTTCATCACACCATTTTGCTGCTTTTTTTTTTTTTTTTTTTTTTTTTTTGCTGTTTAATTAATTGTTTTGTTGTTTAAATATGTGACAACATGCCCTGAATGAATTGATGTGTTTTTCCTGGCAAATGATGATGGAAATTGTAATTTTTTTAGCCACGTTCAGACATTGACTTTCAAAAGTGAGAGAATAATGCACTGGAATAAAAAGTGTGACAACCAGCCCCGGTCTTCTCCAATGAAATTTAATTCGAATTTATTTATTCTGAATTCAGCTGCATTTAGATTTGTCTACCTAATTAAGTGTTGGAAACCTGACCTGAGAAACTAGCTTCTTTTTTTATTTGTTTTTTATCCAACTTAATTTAAATGTTTTTTTAATTATTTTTTTGTGAACAAAACTGAATGAAGGATAAAAGCTACAGTTTTCTCTGTTCAAATAAGCAGCAAATCAACCATATCAAACACCACAGCACATGAAATCGACCCCTTATTGTCCTTCCACCCACGCATCAAATACTATAACACATAAAAAAAAAATCTTGTATAATTTGTGCTACAGTGTTTCTCGACTTTAAGTGCAGTACTTAATGATTTATTCCATTAACAATGACTAATAAAAATTGTTAACCATAATGTAATGGTTATGCTTAATTAGATATTTGTTTGATTTTATTACATCAAAGATACCTCATTAATTCCCTCTAGCGCAAAGCCTAATTTATTTTATGATTGTTATATTGTCCTGGATAATTGAACTGGTGAAGAAAAGCAGTAATTTGAAATGCATAAGTGTGCCATCATTGCGCTGGCTGCTTCTTTCCTCCAAAGGCCTGAAAAACTTCTTTTTTTTTTAAATGCAAAAATTGTCTAAAAAAAAAAGTTTTTCCTTTGCTTAGAACAATGTCTTGTTTTTAAGGTCTTCAGAAAATGATTCAAATAATGAATGTGCATTGATTGTATTTTCAGATGTTTATGACTGTGATTTAATGCTCAGTGGGCTTGTCAATTGAATAAAAAATGAAATGCGAGTTATCACAGCCAGCCATTCTCTTGCATTTTTCTTTACTGAGCACACCAGTGTCAGAAATGAACCAGGACTGAAGGTTGCACGAAAACGCCCCCTTAGACTGTTTTATTTGTTATCAAACATTTGCAACATTTCATAGCATTTTATATCTAGGGCTATCCATTTCAGTTTTTCTGCTTGAAAATTTAATGTTTAACTCAATGTGTAACTTGCTGTTTGTGAAATTTATTAGCAATTGAAAATTGTTTATACACCAATGCTGTTAAGTTTAGACCCTTACTCATATTCATACTTGCAATGAATTAAAGTTAACATACAGGTGACGCACTGTTACATGTAAGAAAATATCTGTACTCAACCATATAAAACACCCCTAAAAATCAATTCCAGGCCTTTAATAGAAAAAAAAGTTATTTTCTCACACTGATACACATATATGCTGAATAAAACATACACAATATTTGAAATATTAGATGAGCCTCTCCAAAATTATTCTTTTATGACAATCTCTTTGAAATAAAAATAATATGGATGTGTACTGCATTCATACTTGGAATATTAAAAGATTCATGTATCATATGTGATGTGTTTTTTTTTCTCACATTTCATCATTACACTTTCTTATGATGCACAACTTTCTTCCTACTGTACATAGGGGAGCCCAGGGCTAGTTTCACTTTTTATACTTGTACAGACATTTTTGTATGTTTTCTGTCAAATTTTTTCCAAAAATATACGCTTCAAATAGATTACGAAATGCGAAACAATTCATTAAATAGCAGAAAATAGAAACTGCATATTTTGGAATACAGAAATTGTAATTATAAATTATATTAAAATTACAACATATAAAGCGTGACAACTGGCTCCAACCTGATATTTATGAAAAAATTAGCTTAAAGGTGCATATGATTTTTCAAAATCGTTGTTGTACACTGTGGATATTTGAACTCAACCCAAACAAACACACTCCTCCCTTCATTGCTCCGCCCCCAAAAATGCAGGAACATGCAAAGCAAGAGTGTCTCTTTTAGCATAGCAGAAGCAAAGCAAAATTATGCTTCGCGAATAATAAAGCGAAGATGATGAACAAACGACACGGAAGCACAAAAGATTTACATACAGTACATGAGTATATGCAAGCTAGAGTTCGCTGTTAGCAGCACACACTCAAAACCAATGTTACTCACGTATGGAGCAGAAACAACGGAACCTTGACGTCTGTTTTTTTAGGCAGTTTTCAAGCTTTTCTAATATTAACGCGGGTTCTAAAGCTCTTGCCTGATTATAACCCTTCTTTTTCCGGTCATATTCATCTCAGCTTTTCTCTTTTGTAATGTTACAGTCTTTCTTCAAATCTCCCTCTTGCTCACTCTCTCTCCTCTCCCATCATGAGTGGACACGCCCCCTACTGCTGATTGGCTGCAAGTTTGTTGTGGTGCTCAATCCGATCTCAACTCAACGTTTTTCAAAAATCGCTTACTGTGCCTTTAAACAGTTTAGCCTTTTGGTTCAAATCTAACTTTGTTATATATTTTACAGGGATAATGATCCCAAAGTGGTTTCACTGTGTTCCTTTTTTACCCATTACAAAATATGATGATATTTGAAGCCAACATACAAAACCACTGCTAGAGAAAACACTTTTTTTGTGATTGGACTTTTGACTCCTTAAAATTTGATATAGCCCTTGTGACTGATTCCTAGTGTGGCAGTTAGCCCCAGTCTCCCCGATGTGTTAATTTATGTCTAAATTAGGTTGTTAATGTTAACTGGAAGTTATACTTGCCAAATAATGCGATACTTGCCTCAGAACATTTCCTTATTTAAAGCTCTTTCCAACTTCCTCTACCTTTGCTGTTGGCAGGAGGTGGTTTTGGCATGCGTCTATGTGTGTGTGTGTGTGTGTGTGTGTGTGTGTGTGTGTGTAATATACATGGGTTTAAAATAAGCCTGCAGCATGTTGGAAACAGAGGCCATGGACCACTGGGGTAAAGGAGCGCAGAAGCACAGGCACTCCAAAGCGAACAGCTCATTTATCAAAATTGTTCTGCAAAAATGATTTATCTGCTCATCGCCTATGCACAGATGTCTTTAATGGGAGGCTGTGCCCAAGAGGTGCTGTTGATTTTGGGGGGTGCCCGGCGGAGACGCACGGAGGGCATGATGGGAGACAGGTGGACGGCCGGATGGGGGCGAGGGCAAAAGGCATGGCAAGAGGACCACCGGTCCACTGGATCGGCCTGAACAGCCAGCCAGCAAAGCGCCTGGTCGTCCTGCAGGTGTGTTGGGTCGTTCTCTCCTCTTTTTCTCTCCCTTCACTCTTCACTTGACCCCTGGGAGCCCTTTTTCACAACCCATTTCCAGTGGCCTCCCAGGCTCCCCGCCTCACGTGGAGAGGGCCGTGTTCGTGAGAGGATGTGGAGGCAGGGTGCGTATGGAGAGCGGCTGTAACAAGCTCAATGGAGTGGAAAAAGAGACAGAGAGGCCGCGGCGTGACATCTGTGGCCATCCCGGTCCTGCGCCGTTCCTTTACCCGGAGCCCAGCCGGCACATTCCTGGGGCCCTCCGCTGTGGAAAAGCCATTAAGAGCCTGTCAAAACTGCTGTACGAGGAGAAAAGAAAGCAAGGAGAAGCTCTTAATTGCTCTACATTTTTTTTATGAGACTGTTGATTCTGTGAGGGACTAGATCTTTATTTCAGTCCTTCATGAGCCCGTCAGGCTTTCGTTCATGCCATTTTACCCAGGGTTGTGCCAAATTCAGAACTCCGTTCTTGAGTGTGAATTTAAACGGAATTGGCTACCTACCACAGAGGAAGAATTATAATTTAAATGACTGGATGTGGAATTTAAACAAGTAATGCTCCACAATTTTTTAAATGATGAAATATTAAATTCAAACATGCTATATATAAGTGGTATTCTATCTATCCATCAATCTAACACAATTTTTCAATTTAATTCTGAATGGTGCACAACTCTAATTGTAGCTAACGTTTCAGAGATATCAGAACATGACCTAGGGACAATCCGACCTTACAGTGGGCGGGAATTTAGCAGGTTAACAATTCATTACATTAAAGTGAATAGCTATAATTCCACTTATTATTCCCAAAGTGCCCTCGGAGATGAGATTAAACAATGAGACTTTAAAAAAAAATCAACACACAGTAAGGTGTTCTCGTCACAGGCTGTAATCGTCGGGACTCCGGTGGTGCTTAATTGCACAAGCAGGCTGTGATATAGGCCTGATATATTATTCAAAAAGCCAAATTAACACAATCAAACAGACTGCGATGCCCGGGCCGGCTCCGTCAGACCGCTGGAGGGGTCAGCGACACACAAATATTTGCATGCTGTGCTGCCTCTTTAACAGAGCAAGGAATACTTCATCATGTTGTGTGCATATAATATAATTGCCTCTCTGGTCGGCGGAGTCTGTTTGAATTTAATTAGCCGGCGTACTTACAGCCACAATATCCGGCTAATGAAGCTCATTTTCGATGGCGGTTGCGTGTTCTAACACCCGAGTGATAAATGTGAGATGTCACATTAAAAGATGATAAATCGGAGCACTGCCCCTCTGGACATCAAAAATACAATCGTCCGTGGCAAGACGTGGCAGGGTGGGGGAAGGAACGCCGGGGTTCATGGGTAAATGAGACCGGAGCGTGTCCCTGGTGGGCGGGAGCGCAGAGAGGCATCGTGGGAAGTTGCAAGCGCATGTATGTGTGCAAAGATCGCAGGACGGACCAACGGCAGGCTGCTGAAATGTCAAGCCCACGCAGAGGGGCCCCTTTTTTTCTGACAGGGCCCTCGGTGTGTAAAACACACGGCGAACGCTGGCCTTTACACAGATACACACACCACATAGATTAAAGGCAAATGTGAAAGGCCGTGGACAGAACTGGGTCACATACGTGTATTTTCAATTGCTCTCATGCACAGTATACCTGTTCACAGAAGGCGTATAAAATAATGTGGTCAGTCTATATTTGCTGTATACGAGCAAGTAATACAAGTGAAATATCCGATACTCTCCCTTTTCTCGGTCTCAACACCATTTGGGCAACCTGTGATTCCCACAGACATGGATAAATGTGTTCGAGATGTGCATTTACAACTGGAAGATATTCATTTTAGTGCATATGGTCCTCTGCAAGACATCTGTCTAATATTAAAACAACATTAGGCAGATGTTTTGTGTTTTCAAGACGTTTATTTAGTCAATACGAATGTGTTTTTTTAGATGTGTAGCTGATATTTGTACACAAATATGATGGTCTTATTGCTGTTATAAAACAGCAGTAATACGATTATTAAAAATAATGTTAAAAAAAAATCATAAATTGGAATAAACGATTCAATAAAACTTTAAGGTTCTGTATGTCAACAGTTAATGCGAAAGCTAACACGAAATAAAACCAAAAAAGATGATCCGTACTCTTATAGCATTTTTTTATTCTAGATTAATGATAACTGATATGGCGGCATATACCATACATTTTTTTTAACCTTTCACGTTCTATAAATTAACATTAGTTATTAAGAACGAACATGAATTAACAATGAACAAAAGTAAAAAAGTATGGTTTGGTATACCCCAATGCATTGAATTAATTTTGATCCTAATTATGAAGTGTTAGCACCAGTTCTTACGCCAAATAATATAGTTATTGTATTGCGCTAGCCAATACACAGACTGTACAGTCACAGATTTGCCTTTTACAATGGCTTTGAACATAGAAAACTATCCTTTATACAATGAAGCAATGCAAAACAAGTGCTGCTGTACTGAAAACGTCAGATTCTTCCACAGGCATACAAAAGTGATACAAAAGTTCTATAGACAAGAAGTCAATATTGAATAACTTATATTTTAGCAAGTTAGGCCTGTTTAACACATGCTCCGTGAGTGGGGCGTGAGCATCGCGAGATCATTTCAGCGCACATATTAACAGGTTACAGCCTTCACACTGGGAGCGTGAGCCGCGCACTGTCGTGTCCCACAAGATGCAGCAGTGAGCGGATAGTCTTTGACTTTTATTTCTAAGTTTTTCTTTCACTTTTCTTTTTCTTCCCCCTCCATTTCCCTTTCTCTCTTCTCGTCCTCAGAGCACAGTGACATAGAACAAGACTTAATGCACCTACCAAGACAGCGATTATCACCTCAGTAATCCTGGAGTTCATTAGCCGGCACTCTTAATAATTAAGCTAGAGAAGTGCAGCGGTCCAGAGAGACACCATGCACTAACGCTCACATTAAAAGTAAAGGCACCAGGAGGACTAAAGAGGTGCCATCATCATCTCACAGGTTCAAGGCTTCACTTTCTTCATCTCGTTCGCACTTTAATTTGTTATTTTTAGATCTAACAATGCAGGAACTGCAGGAGAGGTGCGGCATCACATCCTAGTTTTTTAGCACACGTTTTATGACCTTATTGATCAATTGTGAGGTGTGGGGCAGGGTTAACGAGCAGAGGTTGTTTGCTTAATTGAACTTTATGTTGCCAAGAGGGATTTGCTCCTCAAAGTGCTTTTTAAATGGTCCCTAATGTTTCTCTCGCACACGTTCAGTTGAGTGTGAATGTAAAGCTCGGCTAGACGGCTTAAGTGTATGTCAGTGCAACATTCCAGGACTAGCACGGCAGCTAAACCACGTATGAAGGCACTTCACAAAGAGGGACATCTCCGAGTATGAACAAACCGAGAGTATTAGAACAGGATAATTCAAGATAAAAGAGGTGAGCACAAAAAGGGCCTTAGTTATTGCATTGTAAACATGGAATTTGTTGTGGTGGTTGATGTGTAGGAAAATGCTCTTTGTACTTTCTACACTGTCAATAAAATGGCAAAATTGCTATGGAAAATGTTAGCTTAAAGTCAACATGAAATCAGATTGATTTCCAGAACATTAATACAAGTTTCCAATTCTGAAGTTCAAAGACATAAAATAGTTGACGTCATCAATGTTATTTTAATAAAATATTATTATTCAATATATTCACTCCAACCGCCTGCAGTAATAGATTAGTTTATGTGATCCAATCAATTGATACATTCAAGTCAATTTGTCCCATTTAATGGTTTTTTTTTTTTTTTTTTTAAGTACAATTATTTAATGTTGACTTAAATTTTGAAAGACTATAGCTGCATCTGCTACATTTATAGATTCACTCTTAATATTATAATTTTTTTTAACATTAATTTTTTTTTTACCATGTAATTACCATAACAAATTATTAACATGTTTTGTATTTCTCAGTAATTTCATTCCAAATGTTCTCTGTCCAGGCGATACATTTAATCATCTCTCGTTTCTTTTTTTGTTTGTTTGTTTTTCCAGGTTGGGCTGTGTTAATACTAACTTGATGCTGTGTGGAAGGTAGACACACACACACTCTCTCTCTCCATAGGCGTAATGGTTTTTATGCTGTACAAACTGTATATTCTATCCCCTTACACTGTCCCTATCTCTAAACCTGCCCATCACAAACATTATGCATTTTTACATTTTTACATTTTTAATAAAACATTGTTTTTTATGTTTTTTTTTATGTTTTTTAAGCTATTTGAATTACGAGGTCTCGACACACACACACACACACACACACACACACACACACACACACACACACACACACACACACACACACACACACACACACACACACACACACACACACACACACACAGGCAGTAGACTGTCAGAGCAGAATGTGTGTCATGAATAATACAGGATGGGAGTTTGACCAGTGGCCTGTGGCAGAGAGTTTGTGTGCAGGTTTGAGATTGAGTAAAGTATTATTTCATATATCCCCATGTCTGATTGTTGAAACGAAGGCTCGATGTTTTGCCCCGTCAATTTTCTGTTTACACAAGTCATTAAACATAAAACATAACATAATAGCTGCATCAACTCTATTCATACCAAGTCTGATGCTAATGGTTTTTCATTTGAGAAAAAGTATACTTGAATTATTATTTTTTTTTGCATCTGAACATTTAAAATAATGAAACCCGAATAATACAAATAAACAATAGATAATGACAATATGATATTCAGTCTGAATAGGTTTTAAGAAATGCAATGTTTTTTGGACTTGGTTTGAATAGAACTTTCCGTGCCATCTCATATGAGGCTTATAGTATATATTGGCTCTCTGTGTATTGTGAATATCTTACCCCGAGTTAATTTATGATTAAACATTTTACAATACAGCCATCTTGTAGAATTCTCCCAGTTGTACTTCTCTCTCCTCCATCTGTAAGTGTTACCAAGATTATCTTTTTTTTTATCGTTAATGGTGACATGTTGCCATGATTTATACAAATGACAAACGTTGGCTTTCTCTGTTTTAATCCTGAGGTATTAGTCACTGGTCGCTAATGCCAGATTACTTTCCTAGCCATTCTTCCTGTGATAAACGACTGGCAGGCAGGCAGCAAAAAATAGATCAAAACCACTGGGAATGAGAGGAGGAAAAAGGGAAAAAAAATGAAGAAGCTGAAAGAGCGGTAAATCATTTTACTGAGACACCCAACAGGGCTGGAAAATGCCACCCATGATTCCTCTGCCACAGCTAATCAAAGCCCACATGGTGATTAGGAGAGAGAGGATGAGACGCTCACACTCCTTCCTTATTTAACAAGCTTTTATTGAATCAGTGTAATGACATAACCTTTTAGGATATAGTGAGGTTAAACGTGGGACAGTCTGTAAAAATGGCTCATTCTTTTATTCTCCTATTATGGATGATCTGGTGCAACTTCATGAAAACAACAAGGTGTATGGAAAAGACAAAAACACTTGATACACAAAACCAGCAGCACTTGTGGAGTGAAAAAAAAATGAAAGAATCAAATATGAAGCCATGGGTGTGTTCACACTTGTGGTTCTGTTCTCTTCGTTCTTTTGTTCGGTGTTTAAAATGGCACTGTGAACGCTAAGCGAACCAGGACTAAATGTATAATTTTTATAAACTTGTCACAATATTATTTAGGTCTTGCAAAGAAGCTGTTATTAATGGATGGGTATATTAAAGCTGGTTGTCAGCAAACCCACAGTTTGGGGATTAAAAATGTTAAGAGAACACTTATTGTACATATGAGTGAAGCTTTTACTTTTTTTTTTTAATGTTATTTATATTATATATAAAATGTTCTTGGCATCATTTAAAAAAAAAAATACTAAAATTATAAATTGACTTTGACTAGGGGATATATATTATTTATTAATTGGTTTATTTTATATGATACCTCTAAGTGTTTTTGGGGGTTATCTTAATTTGAAACACCGTTCTTTCCACCTGGTGCGTGTCCTGTACGTAACTCGCTGCGTCACTACCATACACTCTAAAAAATGCTGAGTTGTTTTAACCCAATTTTGGGTAAAATATGGACAAACCCAAACTTTGGATCAAAAATGCAATTAAAAAATTTAACCCAATGGCTGGGTTTGTCCATATTTGACCCAAAATTGGGTTAAAACAACCCAGCATGTTTTAGAGTGTAGTACGATGCATCGAACAATGTTGTCACAAAGTGGTCGTTCAATCACCTTGGTTTATGACGTCACGCACGTGGTGGAGTAATAACTTATTTTAATTAAACCGTTTGAGATCGAATTAACGCTAGATGTTTTGGTATACATTACAGACATGGCATCTGAAGACCATTTCTAATTTTTCTCAGTTATTTAGCTTTATTTCCAGACTCAATCATAGGCTCGTCCTTACTGTACATAGTAGAGCACTTTCGCACATGCGCAGTCTTCAAAAACGGTGCTTAAAATCTCTACAAACTAAAAGGCGTAAATTACATTTGTATGTATTCTACTAAATAAAGAAATGTCAGCTTGCTTATTTTGCTCAAGATAAGGATTTATTAAGCCCACATGTCATGCAAACAAGAATCTATGCTTCTAACCACAGGTCGAGAGCTGTTGTCCAACCACACAAGTTTGCGATGCTGTTTGTGAATGTTCGTTGGGAAACACCGACTTGTTGAACTATGCTGATAACGACGGAACTTGCGAACATAGTTGGCTAACGATGCTTTTGGGAAACGCACCCCAGATCAGATAACATTGCATCAGCACACAAGCTCACCTGCACTAATGATGACTATAATGATGTCAGCTCAAAATAGTGATGGAGGAAAATGTTAAATTTAGCCTCTTAACTTGAAGTTTCTAGGTCATCCTTACCTGAGATTGACAATGAAACTTTTGTGGTGTCAGCCTAGATCCTTAACAATTAAGTTACGACAGCTTTTTTTTTTTTTTTGAAGGGACATTGCCCTGGAGCGACCAATGGTTAAATGACTCTTTCTAAAGTAATATCTGGGCCAACCGTATTTGGGATTGAACTTGCAATCTTTGTGGCTGTAATCCAAGTCCTTTACCATTAGGTCACCACATCTCCCTTGTTGAGGAGTGTGTCCTGGAGCAACTAGTCATTAAACACAGAGGCACAACTTCAGTGTCACCAGTGCTGGAGATTGAACTCACAGCATTAGAAATAACAACTCAGATCCTTTACTCGGATCGTTTATTAAAAAGGAAAATTATGTCACAGAGGGCAAGAAAGTCTTCATGGTTTTGAATGACGAGAGGATGAGTAAATGATGACTGAATCATTTTTGTGTGCTATTCCTTTATAAAAAAAGAAAAAAAAAGGCTACCTATGCTGTCTCACACTTTTTTACTTAATATAATGATAAAGAAGACATGCTTTACACAGTTGTCTGTTTTTCTCAGTGTGTAGCTGTTTTCTTGGTTCCTTTGAGGTTAATTTCTTCCCACAAGTATGACGAGGAAGGATCATGACTGTTTCCTAGACATTGCTTGATGATGTATTTGAAAATCATATAGGCCTATTTTTTTTTTTTTTTTATCATATCAACTGTTCAAGTTGCAGTTAACCGTTTAAAGGAATTCTTCGTTCAAAAATGTAACTTTGTCATTCGGATCACCCTTATGTCATTCCTAACTTGTGTGCTGATATATATATACATTTTTTTGTCTATAACAGTTCAAAGTGAGCAGGATCTGTCAAGCCCTAAAATGGATGAAAAACAACAGATAACCATAAAAGTAGTCAGTAAGACTTCTGAAGTCATATAATATAGTTGTATGTGTTTCTCAATCTCATTCACAATTTTTTGAAAAATTCTACTTTTGTGTTCCATGGAACAATTATGTTTAGAACTGTTTTTAAATGATTGCAAGTTTAATGTAACATCTTCAAAATCAACACTATAATGGCAGATAAAGACAGCATAATCAGATTAAGTGTACTTTATGATTTATAAATGTTGTTTTGCTGACATTTTACTGACTGCGAGCAGATATCAAAAAAGAAAAATTTCAGACACATCATCAATCAGGATCTAGGAAAAAGTCATGATCCTAGTGGAAATGAACCACCCAAAGGTTAGAATGCTCCTTTTTGGGTGAACTTTTCCTTTAATACTAAAGTTAAAGGTATCTTACAGCATGTTTAACTATATCCGTCATAAAAACAACTGTTGATTGAACAGATGTGTATTGTTTTAGAGCTTAACTGGTCTGTAATGTATATCGCTATACGAGCCGACACACGCACTTACACACGTGTCAGTGATATTGACAAGACATAATTGATGCAAATACTTATATGTACTGCTTGCGCGCAACAATCCAGACCCCCCCCCCCCCTCGCCCCTCCTCACACACACACACACACACACACACACACACACACACACACACACACACACACACACACACACACACACACACACACACACACACACACACACACACACATTTAAACACTTGCAGACTGCGGCATTAACACAACGCAGATATCAGTGCTAAGTTTAAATGGTGGTCATTTACAGATTAGCTATGTAACTAAACTCGCACTGCTCTGATATGCTAGCCATGTCTCTCTGTCAAAAGCAATCACTGTTGCACCGACACCGTAGTGGTATTTTATTCCCCCGGCTTGTATCTGCAGGCGTACTGGTTCAGATTCAGCGCACAGGTGAGCTTTTAATCGCTCTAATGCACAAAGGTCAAAACAGGTCCCTGTAGTGGCCGGGCTAATTATTTTGATTAAAATCTCTGTGTAGATTATGCATTCTACTTTTTATTTATTTTAATATTTCCTGTCTTTACATGCAACATGAGCCGTTAATGATAACATTTCTCTTTCGCTCTCTCCAATCATTTGCCAGCGGTGTGTATTACCCAGGGCATTGCGCCCCCTCTGCCGAGGAGAGGGAGGGGGTCTGCATCACCGTTTGCGGTCCCACATGCAGCAATTATAATCATGTAAGCAGATGAAGTTGTTTGGCTATCAGCAAGTTCTCCCTGCTCACCTCGAAGGCCAACAGCTAAAAAATAATCACCTCTTTGCCATTCTGCATGTAATTCACTCCAAACTGACTTCATAAAGAGCCTTGGTTCTCTTTCTGCCTCTGGTAAGTGTCCTGAGACAATCCGACAGGTCAGAGTGATAGAGCTGAGAGAGAGCATGAATACAGCGTCTGTCATGCATTATTTAATCTGTTGTGAGTTTGGCTGAAAGGATTGTTGTCAATTCTCCGTGCAAGGGATTCGGGAGGTCCCTTAGTTTTATGTCGAGGTCTTCACAGACGATCAGGAAAATCAAAAATGTCATCTGAAAAATCCTGTGTCTGCTTGTTTATTTGACCCTAAATAGGACATGAAAATTTACCTTTTGCAGTTTCTGCAAAAATACACCATTGCCAGCCACACAAAAAAGTGAATTCGAATGATTTACTGGATAGCTTTTTCTGAAAGAGATTTTATTTGTACAGATGAATTTGAGTTTTACAGTACTTACTATAACTTTAGTAATTTGATAGTAACTACACTGTAAAAAAATATTATTTAGATTTATCACAACTTTGTATCTTTTGTCAAATCAACTTTGATAACTAATGTGTGAAGATAACATACTATTTTGAGTTTCTGTTTATTAAACCATTCTTCTTCATTGTATTAACTCAAATTTTTAATTACAACGAACTCAAAATTTTAAGGCAACAAGGTAACTTGCTTTTTTAAGTTAAACCAAAATTTTTTTTACACTGTATAGTAATTTTTTGTTGTGCGTATAATATATTTAGAAATCTACTAAATTAAAAAAATTGTAAAATTATCATACTATTATATACCCTGAAGAACATATAATATATGTTTTTTCCCCCATGTTTTTTACATTTTCTACTATGAAATAGCCAATCTAATAAAGGCTTTTTATATATTTCCAAAGAAGAGTGCCTTGGATTTCCTTCTATTACATTTTGTTGAATTCCCAACCCCAAAGAGCACCTTCAAAAAACTTCCTTATGTTGAACTCCTTGAGCACCCTGGACATGTTTTCTTTTTTATCATACTATTTGTTTAAATGTTATTTACCCACTGGAAAGAAAAGTCACACATAAAATATGTTTTTGATTTTATTTAATTGTTTCTCTGAAACAGCAATGAGATTAAATACACAAAAATTGGCAATTTTCTTTTCTCCTTAGGAAAATATCCTGATCAATAAAAGAGCAATTACATTTTTTCAGCACTTTACAATAATGTTTTAAATGTTAATACATATTCTGCAACATTAGTGCTGATCCGTGCATATACTGCTAAAGTTCTGACATTTAAAAGTTTGTTACTAAATATTCATGCGTAGTTTCAAATAAATTGCTGATGAGATATTACAAAATATATCTGTATAAAAAAATCCAAACATTCATTTATAATAATCATTTTAATGTTATAAACTGATTTCTTGAACAGCTTTTATATTTTTGCCTTTTTTCATACAAGTGGAATAAAAAAAACAATAAAGAAAGGACAAGATGGATGTTTAATTGCTGTGAATATGAATGTAGCATGCTTATGAGTTATTGTCAACAGAAACATGGAGGAGCTGATGGGGTGAAATTAGAACGTATTTTTCTACACCCATCAATTACCTGGTAGAAACTGCTGGTGTTGACAACATGGAGCCCCAGAAGACAGCAGCAAAAAAGAAATGGAGGAAAACACAGGGAGGGAGAGAGAGAGAGAGAGAGGGAGAGAGAGAAAGCCGTGGGGTTGAATGATTGTTTACGCTGTGTTAGCGGCTGACCTGTAAGTGTGTTCTGAGACTCTGCGTTCTGTCTCTCACTCACCACGGTTATGTCAGGGTCATCTCAGGGTCGTGCGCCGTGGTCCCTGAGGTCTCATGTTCCCCCCTTGTTCCTCTGCCTCCATCCATGCGTGACAGCACTTGTGTTGAGACAAATATTGAAACAAAGTGCGTCGGATATATGTCAATGTACTGTTTAATTTCCTTCCTTATGAGTTTTAATCAGAAAGCAACTTTTTCGCGTTGACGTCGAGGTGTTTCTGTGGTTTATATTTGTTTTGAATTCAGATGGAGTGCTTTTGGATGATTTAAATGGGTTTGTCTCTCCAAGTTAGCCAATCAATAATAATTCTTATCTGTACTGTATTGTTTGGCCAAATCAAGGCACTTTGTCAAAAAGATTTTTCATGAGCCTTCGCATTGCTGTGAGTTATCGTACCTTCCCATAATATTCCCATGTGATTGAAGGGGAAGTGTCCCTGATGTGATTTATGAATGTTAATTGTGGTATTCAAAAATTCAAAATGGACTGCGTTGGAAAAAAAAGAGGGAAAGGGTAAAAAAAAAAAAAAAAATTGCAAAATGAACATCTGGAAAAGCTATTGAAATCGAAGCCAAATTCTTGTCCTGGGAGTAAAGCAAAACCAGTGCTGAATTTGAACGAGCTGCACCCTGGAGATTACAAAATATTTTCCCCTGTCAACTAGGCCGTAGGCCCTCAATTCCCCAGGCCTGTGACCCTTACCGACCCCTGCTCCACATTTCCTTTTCGGCTGGAGATGGTTTTGCACTGTACGAGAGCAAGACGTATTTGTATTTGATATTAAACTAGCATCAAATGTGACATAAATCATGAATGAAGCGGCCTTCGAATTTGAAACTCTTTCCGCAACGCACCCTCGAAAAGACGAGAAAACAATATGGTTTTTGAGTGCGTTGCCCATGGAGACTGATAGAGAGTGAAGTAAAACCCACCTGCAGATCCGGGGGAACCGCTGTTGCCAAGGCCCACACAACAGTCCCTCCGGACGGCCCTCGTACATGAGAATGACTTGAACTGTTTCCAGAAGCTCTAATGATCTTTCTCCCTCTCTCTCTCGCTCTCTCACTGTGTCCTTTTGTTTGTCTCTTCATTGAAATCATCCGTAAACTTCTCAGTCTCTGGTTTTCCTGCTCCGTGTGACCCTAGGAATGTTGCTGATGTTGAGAACAGGGATCTTGGAGTGGATTTTGTCCCGCTGTGTTAATGGCAGTCATTGCACATGAGATGGACCTGACAATGGGCTTGTTTGAGATTGGTAAATCTCCGCGATTACCGATTAGGTTAGAAAGTGTGCGACCTAAAAGCATGATGGGATGTGACTTAAGGTGCGGTCTGTTGTTTGGCAACATTTCTGGGGCGATATACAATCATTTAAAAAGGAATCTGCATGATCTGCGTTCCCCACGCAGGTCTTGCGCATGCTCGCCGTGTTAACCAACTGAAAGCTGCTTGGTTTGAAAGTGACTTCTGTGTAAGCTTGGTTTCATACATCACTATTGACTATAGAGAATTAAAAAAATGTGAATGCACCTTTATGATGCAGCCTACTAACACTATCTGATTTTTTTTTTTATCTCTATTCCTTATGCTCGTTACAACATTTAAAAAAATATGAATTATTTTTATATAATTAAGTTGGTGACACTTTACAATAAGGTCTCATTTGCTAACATTAGTTAATGTATTAACAAACATGAACTAATAATGAGCAATACATTTGTATTTATTGATCTTTGTTAATATTAGCTAATGTTATATATTATTCCACAGTGCATTAACTTATGTTAACAAATAACACTTGATTTCCATAATAGGGGATTTATTAAGATTAATAAATGCTGTAGAAGTATTCATTCTTAGTTCATGTTAACTAAATTAGTTAACTAATGTGTAACTAATGAAACCTTATTGTAAAGTGTTATACCATTAAGTTATATATAATGTAATTTAGACTGAGATTTTACTTTTAAAGTGCAAATGTTTACTGTGAACATGCATTTAATCACATTTCTGAAATTTGTATTTTTTAAACAAAAATTGCTTGTAAAAAAGCCACAAATTTGTGCTGAAATGAAATTTGAGAGGATAATATTTGCAAGTATCAATTGCAAAGAACGTGAATGCGATTGTTTGCTATTGTTTATGTAGATTGCTACGTATAAGCTCTTTTTTATCCCTCTCCTGACCGCAACATCCACTTCCAGTACGTCTACATACGATCTGCTTGGCATCTCCAAAGAGACTTTTGTCTTGTTCTCATGCGCTTTTACTTTGCATCTGCTTTAAGCAAATCCGGGCCTTGACTAGAGGTGTTTTGTATCGCTAACTGCATAAAGGCTCCACTTTACTGCGGTTTTACACAGCGCACGTCCCCCGCCTCAATCCCTGAACCGTTCCGGCAACATGCTCAGGAGTATGTTGTGGGATTTTCTGCGTCCTCTGTGTCAATTAGGTTTCACTCAAAAGGCAGGCAGAGGGTCTGGAGGATGATAAATGCCTTCCTCCGAGTCACGACAGAGAATTCCCCGACCGAGTTACAACTCCACGCCGGCCTCTCTCGCTCGCTTCTCTCTCATCACCACCTGCCCTGCGCTCCCAATGCACAGCGCCTCCTCTCTCCATCTTATACCTTTCTCCTAGTCTCCACCATTTGCTTTTCCCCCATCTCCTTCTATCACTCCTATTTCGAGTCATGGAGGAGAACAGATGGCGATGTATGTAGTTGACCTAAAATATATCTTTCCACTGGGAGGGCCTTTTTTTTTTTTTTTTGCATTCAGCATGGCGGTCGGTTCAATGGAATATGGCGGATTAGGGCAGTAAATGGCAGGAGGAGACACTGATCTAAAAGTATTATTGTCAAGAGATCTTTGTAGTGCAGTTCTTAGACTTTTTCCTCTGTCCCAACATAGGCTTATTGGTAAAACGGGCCTCTATCTACATTTTAGCAAAACTCCATAAACATGCCTTATGTGTATTTTACAATTTACTGCAGTTTCCAGTTGAAAGAAAGAAAGAAAGAAAGTAAATTTTTTGTTGAAATTAAGTTTGCAACTGTTGTTAGTAACTCATAGGTTAAAACACACAAGTATCTCAGGTGCAAGACTCAGTTACTACACATATGCCGAAAAAAACACATCACTTTTTATATAGTAAAAAATAATTTGGCTGGAGAGAAAGACCAGTAAAAGAAGCTTTTAGTGCTAATGCACATTAGGAATTTTGTTCTATTTTTAACCATTCGTTGGCTGCTGCAGAGAATTATGGGAAATGTCATTTTCAGACACAAGGGAAAAATAAATATGCCAACATGTATTTGAAATACATTTCTTGTATGCTTCTTTTACATATTTATGTACTTAATACGAATACTTTACATTCTTTACATTGTACTTTTGGCATTCTAAATGAATAAAGTCCGCTAAATTGGAACTGCTAATTTTGTACTTAATGCACTTTAGTTATCCGGAAATAGTGCTGAGGTCCAACTAAAGATATACTTAAGTATATTAGATTGTGCTAAAGTGGAACTATTGCAAGTATACTTTACACTTTAAATATCTTACATTTAAAGACAGATATTATACAGTGATCATGCTATCATTATACTAATAGTGATATTAAAATACATTATATAGGCTTAATATTAATAAACGTGCATTGTGCAATAAAGAAGTGCTCCAAATAAAGTTTAATTATTATATTTATATCAGTAAGTCTCAAGTGATATGTCAGTACATATGTTAATGGTTACAGTATGAAATAAATGTATTTTAAATACATTGTGGTATAATTTTTTTCACCAGATCTGTCACATAAACCAGCTAAAAATATATTTCATAGCTAGCAGTATTGCTACATTTTAGTAATAGTGCGCACAACGCATACAACAGTTGTATTTATAAATATTCACAATAAGAATTTTTTACACATAATTTGCTTTCACCATAACTCTTTATCTGACACATTGGCTTAAAGAAATAATGATTTTCCCACTGGTATGTAAGGCTTCGAGGAACTTAATATTGCATGACACTAAATGTATTTATAGTAAACACCTGCATACTACAGTATGTATTTACTCTGTAGGAATTTAAACGCAGACTTTTTTTTCTTTGACAGAAAGAGACGCATAACTCCTCTCTGCATTTATTCTCCGACCAGTTCAAAAGAATGATTCTCCAAATCTGTTCTTCCCACGGAAGAAAACAACCTCACAAACCACACCAGCGTTCAGATGTGAGCGGCTCACAGTCATCCTGCGCTGTAGCTCTGTCATTGACCTCCATGGAACGAGGCCTGGACGGAGTTCCAGGGTTTCACCGATTGCCAGTAATTGAAAACACAAGTGGGATAATGTCACCAAGATGTTTGTGATGAGTCAAAAACAATACCCTGCTTAGATGAGCTCGCAAGCAGCGGAAAGCGTCCCACAACCACGCCTTGTGCTTGAAGAAGGTTTCTTTTGTGTGGACTGAAAAAAATACACAAGCGTGTGCTCAACTTTGACTTGGATTTGACTCACCAATGAATCATCGATTCATTCTTTCTGTCAAAAGCTGCAATTTGGTTCAGACAACAAGAATAATGTGACTGTGATGGTTACGATTTCAGATTCCATTTCCTGTTAGAGTAAAATATGGCTTTAAATGGGCTAATCAATCTATATTCATGTTCACAAATGCACGCTGAGGACCCGTGGGGTCCGGGACGGACCTGTAAAATGCTTTAACCCTAAATGAAGCGTAGCCACATGCATTACCTGTCCCCTTTGACCAACAAGGAGAAGAAGACAAGCAGGCAGGGAGGATAGAGGCAGTGTTTGATCTCCATTTAATGATCATCAGTGTCTGCGCTGTGAGCGATGCTCCCCGTGTTAGTTGGAGTAATCTCTTCAGTGTTTCATCAGGACTGCCTGAGACGCGGTCGTGTCCCTGTTCCCCGAACGAGCCAAAACCACACAGTGGATTTCTCATCAGGATCACACACTGAGGTACAACCCGGCAGGGATCTTAAAGGATTTAGAAACACTCAGGTTTGATACATTTTTCCAGCGCATCAGTGTCTTGAGGATACTCCAAGATACATGTCTGGAGTTGTTATTCTTCTTTATCTGATGTTATTGCACTGGGTGCTGAAGACACATGCTTAAACATAAAATATATTTATTGCAATAGATTTTTATAGAGTGAAGGCCGGGGCTAGTTGTCACTCTTTTCCAGTCCAGTAAAAATGGTTAAATTTTTTTATTTTGGTACTTCCGTGTCACATGATCATTCAGAAATAAATCTATTATGCTGATTCGCTGCTCAAGAACATTTCTTATTATTATCCATGTTGATTTAATAATATCATATTTTATATTATATATATCATATGTGTTTATGGGGATCAGTAAGATTTTCTTTAAAGAAATTAATACTTTTATTTAGCAAGGATGCATTAAATTGATCAGAAGTGACAGTAAAAAACACTTATAAATGTTACAAAAGAAATAACTGTTTTCAACATATAATAAGAAAAGTTACTGCACCTTGCACTGTAAAAAAATGATCATAAATGAATCTCAACCTTTGTTTTTACATTACTTTAGTTCATCAAAATAATTTTAGATTTTTTTTTTTTTTACAAGTTTTACAAAATAAAACTTGAGCAAGTTTTAAGTCAGTTTAATATAATTTAAGTTCAAATGACTTGTACAACCAAGTTGATTATACTTAAAATGAAGGCAGCAACTGAACCTTTTAATTTAAAGGTGGATTTTTTTTTTTACAGTGTGGTGAGTATAAGAGACTTCTTTCAAAAGCATATAAGTCAATTTTGCTGAAAGATAAAGACTACATTTCAAACGTGTGTGTGCTAAACGTTTATTTAGTCAACCACTAGCATATAAAGGTTACACTTGGACTAGTCCAATTCTGATTTCATATTGCATCTTGAACATAATGAGAATGACATGTAAGCACCTCTGTTTAACATCAGAAGTTCCTTAGTTTCTCTCAGCACAGCTCTTTAGTAACCCATTGACCCTCAAACTGTGGGCTGATCCATTTCCTTCATTACATCAAGCCAAGCCTGTGTGCTTTAATATGTCTCAGAAAGAAAGAGACTGTCCAGGTCCTTGTCCTCTTAACGCCTGCGATTACATCGTATTACACATGCTGACCTGACAGAGCCGCATACATGTCCTCCCTCCTGATCTACTCCGCTGTCCAAACACCTGACAAAGCTTGGCAAAAACCCGATTGTGGTGCCACATTTAATAAAACCAAAAATCAACCGAGCTTCATTTTCCTCTATTGTCAAATTGGTGTCTGCCCAGACTTCTCAGTATCTTTCACTCACCTTCCTCTTTGACTCAAAGTTGGTCGTGCTTCGTTCAGAAATAAAATGTTGAGGAATGTTAGTATTGACTGCAGATGGCCTGTTGTTCTGGTGGGAAAAAAAGAAGAAAAGGTAAAAAAAAAAAAAAAAAAAATCTGAACTCAATTAAGGATGTACAATGTACTTTTTGTCCCAGCAAATGTGAGGGTGTTGTTTTATGGCAGTTATTTATTGCCTTATACCGGCAAATCAAATTAGTTCATATTGAATAGCTCGTGCGCACCCTCTGTGATTGATTCTCCTTGAAAGCTTGAGCTGATATGAACAGCCGGGGCCAAGGAAAATAGAAAGCATGTGACCCACAGACGGGGGTCCCGCCGCAGGGCTGTAGTAGAGCCGCTACAGGGTCATGCTTGCCGGGTGAGGACTCACAACTGTTCATTACAGGTGCTAAGTGCTCACCGAGGACCAGGCCTGGTTTCACAGACAGCCGCACACGCTCCAAATAAAAAAGGAGGTCCGGATGGGCCTTTATGAGCCTGTCCACAAACAGGTCCATTCTTCAGACGTCTCCCGGGATGCTGGGGGGGAGCACAGCCAACACACTGAAATAGCCCCCGGGTGATGAAAACCCACCACACCTTCAAAAGTACAGGGCAGGTCAGGAACATGCCAATTAGAAAAGAAATCATAAATCAAAATGTATTTTGCAGAGATAATGAACATCAAGCTATCTGTTCTAGCTTTGTTCTTGTTAGAACATTATTTTCTAACACTTTCCACCCTTTGTTTCAGATGGAAATGAATTGCGCTTTGGATAAAATGGAGTGTGTCCAGTTAGGTTTCCAGCAAAAAAAAAAAAAAAGTTTTGATAATTTAGAAATGAGTGAACGTATGTATGTATGTATGTATGTATGTATGTATGTATGTATGTATGTATGTATGTATGTATGTATGTATGTATGTATGTATGTATGTATGTATGTATGTATGTATGTATGTATGTATGTATGTATGTATGTATGTATGTATATATAAATATGTATATGTGTATATATATAATGTATATGTATATGTATGTATATTATATATATATATATATATAGTACCACATTTATGATTGTTTTTAATAACTATTTTTATTTTGTCTCATCATCAATTTTTGTCTCATCATCATCATTACTTTTTTCTATTGCAATAAATTCTACTTGTATTTTTATTTAAAATATTTGTATTACTTTTTCATTACTGAATATTTTTGTATTTTATGTTTATCACAGAGAAATCTATCTATCCATCCCTCCATCTACAGCTAAATTTAAATCTAAATTTCACCCAAGTTAACCAAAAGTCTATATCAATTTATAGATTTGCTAATTTATTTGAACATGCAAGTACATAAAGAGAGAAAGAGAACTTTAGAGCATAATGTAATGCCATGCCATTACTCAGAATGAATACGTTCCTGCATGATTCCTCACATTTCCAGATGATGTGATCATTTGGACCATGTTTCGTTTTTTGTAGCATGTTGTGTGTGAATCTATAAAAGCTCAGCTCTTCCTTGCCCTCTCTCAGACCTCTCTGTACGGGCCAATCGCTCTGGGAGTTGTCAGTGCTATATGATAAGTCCAAAATGGCCCCCTCGTAGAAACGAGCTCTGGATGTTCAACAACTTTTACATGGTTTCGCTTTACTCACGGCCCCCGTCTTCCCCGCACAGATGTTGGATACATTACGAAACCTATGAACAATAAAGAATGGCTTAAAGTTCCAAGGCTGCAAACAAAAGAATGTACTAATGGCAGGGGCTGATAAAAAAAAGAGAGAGAGAGAAAGAAATTTGGACAGGTTTAGGATTCAATTACTGTGTGATTGAGTGTTGACATTTTTGAGGCTACATGACAGGAAATTCATTAGAAGCAGAGCAGCTTGGGAAGGATGGTGGGCTGCCGTTAAAGGAAACGGGTGATTACAGAAAGGATGCCGGCGGAGGTCGAGAGGTGAGTGTAAAGATGAAAATGCTATTCAGGGTTCGCCGCAGCTCCCGACATTAATTGAAGCTCCCTGATTTTGCAATTTGCTGTAAAAGTTATTCAGAGTGATTTGATTTTGGGAGAACGTTACGGCAGACATACAGATGAGGTGTTACGATACGAGTTGTTTCTCATTATTATATGAGAAAGTGTAAGGGACAATCTTCATATTTTTTAAAACCATACAGAACAAGATGCAGTGTATATGCATTACAGAATTAATGTTCTGTACGTTCAGTCTAAGTACATAAAAAAATGTGAATAAGAATACAGAAATGTATTTCATAAATAATTATTGTAGGTCATTTTGCTCCATGTTTTCAGACTGCTTAAGTAAAATTGTGTTTATAATTCAAATGTAATTTTCACTGATTTTATCATTTTAGTTTTACATGTAGTATTAGTCATTTTTCAAATATTAATTTAATAATATTCAGATTTATTATTACTTTGTTTTATAAATAACTAAATACATTTTGTAAATATAATATTATTTGGAAATTTTGGTAGCTCTAATATATATGCACACACATCAATATATCTATCAGCATTTATTTTGATCAATCTCTTTAAATGCTGAATGTGTGTGTGGATGTTGTGGCGGTAGTAGCTTGTTGCCCGGCCCGGTGGCGTTTGCATTAACAGAACACTGTACAGTCGATCCAGTACTACTCAGCTTTAATGAGCTTTTCAAGCCTTCTGAAACTCTCTCGTTCCCTGCTGAACATTCAACTTCACACACACACACACACACACACACACACACACACACACACACACACACACACACACACACACACACACACACACTCACCATCATCTGCGTTCTCCACCCTCGGCAACACTGACATAAACACTGATGTTCCTGCCAGTCCCAACTGCACGACCGTTAACATGTTTCCAAATCATCCCATCCACTGTAATAAGAAGCCTTTACACTGTCCACTGTGGGCTGATATGGGTCGGGCAGGAACTGAGAGGACTTTTGGGCTTTAAAGGGGGAACAGGAAGTGTTTAAGAAAGCACAAATAATTTTAAGTGACAGTTGCACACACAAGGGCCGGCTGTTTAATAACTTAGTTCAATTTAATACCCGGCCTCTTTATTACCTTTACATTAAACTAATAACTGCATGATCAAGGGGCTCACTCCATGCTATTATGATATAAATCATTAGCAAGCAATTATACTTGTTGCAGGTTTTGTATATCCCATGAAACAGTAATTAGGGGTCTAATAGTACTTGAATGCACCAATGATTCATTAACCGATGCATGAATATTAAATATTACCGTCCAAAATACATTGAAATATCTGAATCTAAAAAATGTCTATTGATTTTGCAGAGTGTGGCAGGCCATTTTTAATAGGATCACTTAGATAATAAGCTACTATAAATAAATAATTGGAATTTTAATCAAATATTAAAACCCATTTTTTTCTGAAAATAATTATAAGGATGTCTCACTTCAGTATATGAATCAATAAAACAAGCACTGCAGGTATAATTTTAGCCCCAAAAAATACCACATTTAAAAAGTTTTTAGCTACACAACTTTTTTGTGAACCATTTGCAATGTATTCTTCTCCCTATATTTATTTATTTTTCTAAATGTAAATTATGTTTCACCGTATCTATCTATCTATCTATCTATCTATCTATCTATCTATCTATCTATCTATCTATCTATCTATCTATCTATCTATCTATCTATCTATCTATCTATCTATCTATCTATCTATCTATCTATCTATCTATCTATCTATCTATCTATCTTCTGACATATTTCAAACTGTTTCTTTACCTTGTCAGTTTTTAGCTTTCAGGATCTCAGAATAATTGTGGATGCATTACTGCAAAATGCAACATTTCACCCAAATCTCAAGCTCATTTTCCTTTGGAGAGCGACTCATGTGTACGGCAGACTGTAGACAAGGGCGCTTGAACAGATGTTCATGAAAAGCTGATTGTATTCCTTGTGATGGTCGGGCGGCTGAAGTGGAGGTAGGCATCGGGACAGATGAAAGAGAAGCTGAAGAATGCGAGTGTGTAACTCGCTCTCATCGCCTGCAGTGAGACCGAGGCTGGAGAGAGATGCAGATGGGCGCATCCTCGGGTAACCAGCATCTTTCTCTCCTCATGCATATTCCTGCGTCTTTCGTTCATCTCTTGTCACTCGAACTGTCTTTTTTAATTGATTTTTTTTTCCCGTCCATCGTTTATTTATTTATTAACCACAATCATCCTGGTGCCGAGAGGCTCAGCGGATTCTCGGAAGAGCAAGGATGGAGAGATGGAGGTGCTGTTGGTGGTTGGGGGGCCGTAAGACCTTGTAAAGATTGTTTCGAACACATTTTCTGCTGAGGATTTGCGAACTCGATCTCGGCTAATCACAATGGAACCTATTAGCGCTTGACATTTTTATCCGGCAGCAGAAGACTCTGCATCTCCGGCGCGGAAGGCTAACGGCCGTGGACAGTGTTGCGGGGCTCGCAGGCCTGCGCTCGGGCACCTCTGGGCCCACCTGAAATCCAATACCTGAGCCCCACGCCCAGATGCCATTGATTTCTTGTCAGCCACAGACATTTTCAGCTTGTGTTGAGGGCCTAGGGTTGGGAAGGGAGATGGGGAGAACAGCAGAAGAAGAAAAAAAAAGAAAGTTAGAGGGGGTGAGAGAAATCTTAATTAGAAGAGGTGGGAGGGAGGGTGTGTGTGTTACCGAACCTGCTTTCAGCTTTAGGGATCCGGTCAATGAAATGAAGGAATGTAGAAGGAGAGAGGGATGATGGAGCCGGGGAGCAGGAGAGATTAGACAGTGACAGGACGAGGTGATTGATAGAGAGGTGTAGAGAGCTGCGTGTTTTCCCCTGTTTTGGGGTGGGGGTGTGAGCCGGAGGGGTGTGCTCTCCGCGGATTTGCACTGTTGAACTCATTACCAAGCATTACCCACTAAGAAAACACTCTGCTGTTCTAATTGCCCAATTTAAGACTGCAGGTGGTCGTACGGGGGTTCAGCTAAACCCGGACCTGCACAGAACTTTTTTTTCTTTCTGCTCTTTTCACCCAAGCCCCTTTTTCATTGACTGCTGTTGGTGTCGGAGCATCTTTTTGCCACAGAAAATCTAGTTTTGAGTTAGAATTAGTTTCTTATGAAAATAATGGTCTAAAACATTGTCTTAAAAAACAATGTTGGGAAGTTTTGTGAACTGGTTATAGTAACAGTCATTTATGTCAATCAAAGAGTTCAACAGGTCCTCCAGCTGAGCATCAGCAGCAACATGTTAGTGGAAAAAGGGAAGCCTTCTGTTCAAAAACTGATTTGGATCAAATGTACCTCTCTCTCTCAAAAAAAAAAAAAAAAAAAAAAACTAATTACACAGCAAAACACGTTTTTTGACTCGGCCCTGCCTATTCTACATCCCTGTGAGCTCTTTAACACCTTTACATCAAACATCTATAGCCCACCTCCCACCCCGCTCGCTGTCCTCTGCCTCCGCTGGGTCGAGTGGGATCTGCTAGGGAACTTTAAACTGACTTTGAAACCACAAGCAACTTCACAGACAAGAGACACAATTAGCTCAGAGCGCAAAAAGGAGCAGAGCCCGCTCGACGCTGGGGAGCAATCCTGCCTCACAGATTTCTGATCTCCAAACAGGGAAATGATGTCATGTTCCGCAGCGCTGTTTGAAGAGGTGTGCATTTATGAGGGGTCAAATGCTGTAATGGCTGCTTGAGTCCAAACGCTTGAGGAACACATGAACTTTATACGAAATTACAATCCAAGAAGCCATTGAACGACGTTTAACGCTGCTAAATCATGTGCTCTCTCGGTGTTTAGCGAATGGAAAAGAAGGGAAAATGCACATAAAAAATGATTGCCGGCCACTGAGGCGGCACTTAGCCCACAATATATTTTGGTCAAAATTAGCCGAGGTGCGTCAAGCACAAACTGGGTCAGTTTGAACCTCTTTCCAACAATTAGGGAGATTTAAAAATGCATTCCAACTCCTTCCTCCGGCGTTTCCAGCTGTGATCGAAGGCTGAAATGAGGGCTGATGGGTTTGTCAACAGGTAATCCACTGGTTTATTAAGAGGATTGATGGATCTGAGGCAAACGCAATGATGCAAAGCCCACATCTATCTTGGCTGAGGGATGTGGTCCGCCGACAGGCAGGGAGGAGGAATTACACGCACGAGCACGACGGCCCCTCATAAATCACTGCCGCCCAGGTACAGCGTGAAAGCCCAGTGGTAGCTGTCAGCCTCCGATTTACAGTCATCCACTGCTTTACTTTCCATTAAAATATATGTACATGAGACTTGTACTAGCATGGCAAGAGGGCCAAAGAATTTATGAAAGGAAATAGCTGTACATTACTTTTCTGTTTTATTGTATTTTCCAGGGTAAGTGTCACGTTCCAGCGCTTGGTGGGAATTGGGCAGAGGAAACAGGAAGGGGAGCCGATGACAACATCTGGTTGTGATTTCAGAGATGCGGGTGAAATATGAAATCGAAACGAGCCTTGCAGAAATACATGTTTCAGCAGCAGCTGCTAAGGGCAATTTATTACAATTAATATCATCTTAATGTTACCTTTTGAGCGACAAAATTATTTGCTTTCAATTTTCCCAATATTTTCTAGGCATGCTTGGGACTTTTCCAGACCACAAAGTAATCTCCTTTTTGTCAGCACGGCTATCTCTTTCCTGCTGCAGAGTGTTAATGAATTATTGAAATCCTGACCTCGCAAGAGAACCTGTCACAAAGGTATGAACACTTGGACCACCGTTGAAGCAAAGCATGGAGACTTTATCATGCTTTTTGATGGTGAGATGTCCGTAAAAACTGGGATATTTGATTGATAATCTGAGCGGCATACTGTATATCATTTTCAGTTTAAAACATACATTTGATATATTTATCATTTAATGTGCCCAAAAATATATACCTAGTCTGAATGTTCTGGTTCAAATTTCATTAGCGTCGCTGTTGCTTTGTGGTGTTAACTAGACATGTTACTGCTCCAGTACACAACTTAATTTGTGAGTGCACCATCAAAAATGATTCATTAAACTTTAATTAGGTAGAAGTTTTCCATCTTCAAGGACGGAGACTGGGGAATATTCTTAAGAAACTTTGAAACTCCTTCAGATCTTTTGTCTTTCTAATAACTCTCACTTTATTGTCCTTTAATTTGTCATGGAGGACTACGCTTCCATGTCCCACCGCTGTGGATTTGCCCCAGTACACAGTACAGTCTCCTGTGATATGGGCAAATATCTGGAACCCTGGCAGGCAGTTAGAATGAATAATCCTGCAATAGTGGATCAAAAGAGACCAATCTTTTACGCTCAAAGTGGAGCTTTTTAGGAAAAGGTATTCATTTACATATAAAATGCTGTGTTTGGGGCGGGGGCCCTGGAGGCAGGGGGCCATGGGGACATCGTGTCTCTGTTGTGCTCGGTTAGAAAGACGAGAAAAAAGTGGTCGAAGTATCTCAGAAGTCTTACGTAATGAAGAGTTCGATAGATGCAATCAAGCATGTTGTATCAACAGCCTGAAAGATATTTCTGATGAATTTTGGTTTTCAATCTCTCTCTTATTTACTACAGTAGGTAGATTTTGTTGACTGGTAAAGAATAACAAGAACAAGCAGCCCAGGCAATTTAAACTTATTTTGTTTAGTTTAGTTAATTATGAAATAATTAATGTATAATGTAATAATTAATCAAAATAATAACATGAACTGGATATATTGAAATTGTTATATATACAATTTATTATTATTATTATTATTATTGATAGGCTATATATATTTACACTTTAGATTAGGGTCATATTCTCACTAACTAACTATTATGACTTTTGCCTCAATAAACTCCTAATTATGGCTTATAAATAGATAGTAATGTAGTTGTTAAGTTTAGGTAGGTATAGGATTAAGGGATGAAAAATGTGGTATATACATATATATATATTGTAAAAAAAAAAAAAAAAGTAAACTGTTAACACTGCACTGAATTTACTAAGCATCACTGTAGTTGCATGGAATGTGCATGATTTAATTTTAGTAGTAAAGGAGAACATTTCAAAAATATCAAATTGACATTTAGAAACTGTGCAATACAAAGAAAAAAAGTGATAACTCCCATAACTCCTCTAAGACTGAAGTTCGGTCTTCCTTGCTGCAGTATATTCTTGTGTGCGTCAGCGAAAACACCACAACCCACAACCTGTTTTTCTATATATATTCATACATTTTTATTGTGGATAAACTGAAACTGGCATTGATGAATGGCTGGGTTGTTTAAAAAGAAAGACATTGGATATTATGTGAAATCTGAGGCTGTTATAATACAGGAAAGGGAGGTGATTTTATTTTTTAGGTTTGCATTGCCTGGACTGCTTGTTCTGATAGTTTTGACCAGCTGACCTTTTCCCACATACCCATTTTAACATAACACTGCCGCGCGCTCTAAACGTTCCCCAGCACAGCCTGGAGGTGGAAGTGTTTTTCAATCTCCCCCTGCTGACCTGTGACCCCTTGCTAAGGGGTTAATGCAAGGCCACTTCCCCTGACATGAAGACACACACGCATACAGACACAAACACACAAACACACACTTACTTAAACAAAATACATTTATGTAACCATTTAGTAGCAGTGTGCTTGCAAACATTTAGTTTGGTGCACGCCCAGGCAATGATTATGATAAGAGATAGATAGATAGATAGATAGATAGATAGATAGATAGATAGATAGATAGATAGATAGATAGATAGATAGATAGATAGATAGATAGATAGATAGATAGATAGATAGATAGATAGATAGATAGATAGATAGATAGATAGATAGATAGAGAAAAATTATGAAATGAAAAATAATAAAATATGCTCTTGTTATTAACAGAGCCTTTAATTATGTAGTTGTGTTTAAAGTCTACATGAAATTACATCTTTAACTCATGTTACTTATGTAACATGACATACTTCCAAGTGGAACAGGATATCAAATAAAAACAAAAACTAGGGCGGAACGTTTTATCTACTGGGAATTGATTGGATCCAGAAATGACAGGTTGTTGGAGAGGAGGGTTTGAAATGATGTAGTAGAGGGATTGATGACATCAGCCAAAAAAAGAAAGTGTTTTTAAAAATGTTTTTATTTATTTATAACATGGGGCAAATCGGAAGTAAGCATCCCTATGCCCTATGCTCACTCCGCAGGGAAGTGGGGATTTTGCAGAGAGCACTTGTGTGTCATAAAGCCATGTGGAATGCACTTGGTGACGGGAGCAATGAAAGAAGACGTAATTTCCTCAGTAGATTCACGTGGAATGTTACCACGACACAGCTAAACCCGGAGTGCCCTTCAAATGTGCAAAAACACTGTTTGGATAGATGAATCATGCACAATAAAACCAGAAACATGTATTTAGTGTCCATTTTAATTAAATATTGACTTTAAGGAGAGTGTGTGTTGTTTACAAAAAAGAAAAGAAAAGTGAATTTAATTATTTTGTAATTAACTATACTGTAAAATTAATAAACAGAATGCAAGAAAAATTGATTCTTATATTTTGCAATGAAATATTCACTTTCTAGATTTATATATGATATGATATAATATGATATTATATAAATTCTATTCTATTCTATTCATCTATACATGTAAAACGATAAAACTTGTATACCAAGACAATTCTATTTTTATATTTTGATGGTATTATATCACCATGTTCACTCTCTGTGTGGATAAATCCCGCAGCCGGTGCAGTGAGTGTGTGCTGTGGTGCCCCTGTTGTTTGGGGCCCCTCACCTTCGCTCTGCCTCATTAATCAGAGCTGTACAGGACTGCAGGCTGCAGGTCTGAGGTGCCCACAGGAGCAGATGTGCCCTCTCTCTCTCTCTCTCCTGAGCAGGTGTCCAGCGCTCGGCCCTGTAGTGAGGGCTTGCTGCGGGGTGGCATGTGTGTGTGGGTGTAACTGGCTTGCTACCGTGACGACGGAGCCCCCGGAGACCCTGCCCATGCCACGACGTGATTGGTCGGTTTATGAAGTGGCATCTGCCGGCCAGGGGGCCATATGGACGAGCTGACATTTAGCGACACTCGCGGTGCCGTACAGGGCCGTGCGTCTGAGAGAAAGACAGGACTTGCGTTGTAACCTTTACACAGGCGCACACACAAGCGAGGCGTAATCCTAAAGCCCTGCTGTGACCAGCGCAGACCCATGCTGGAGCTATGACACATGTGCATCAAACAGAAGAACAGGCTTTAGATCAGAAGGGCAGACCACATGTATTAAAGAATTGCCCCCTCACAGCTTTTCTTACACACGTCACTGAGGACGCAGGGAAAAGCGCTCCATTCAAGCCCTACATGTGAGTCTCTCTTTCACCCCCGGTGTGGTGTGAGCTCAGCTGTGTGTTGCGCTGACATCACCCCGTCCCGCACAAACTGATGTCAGACTCCACGCTGAGGTTTCTTCATCTCTCTGGGACGGCACTGGAGACCACTAATGGCAGATCTCCGGTTTCAATTCATGTCTTTCACAACATCACAAAGTCTGGGAAAATGTATCTGTTCTTGGGATGATTCACTTCACGATCTTATCTTGTCAAGTTAGCAGTTCAAAACATTTATATTTTCACTTTAATGTCAACATTTCAAAGTGAAGTGTAGTTTATGTGCCACTAATGTTACCAAATGCAATTGCAAAAAAAAAAACAGCTTACGACTGAATACTTCCTATTTAATATATAGCTAACATGCAAGGCCTATAACTGGGGTGTTATAGGCCTACATGTTTTGTTTTTATCATATACATCTCGATTGCTAAACATTAGATTTTTGTCAGAAACATGTGAATAAAGAAAGATGTTTTTTCTTATGAGGCTTTAGTTGCTGACATCTACCAGCATGAGCTAACAAGATCACACTAACCAGCCAGACCGTGACCCCGGGGCTGTTTATGTTTGATTCAGAGATTAGCGGATAGTTAATTTTCTTATTCTTTCTTGCATTGCATGCATTCTTAATCCAATTTTGTCTAAAAATATCTTAAATTCTAATAGTCTGACTCACCCTGTATTCCATTGTTTAGTCAAACAGAGCCAAACTGAGGAAATCAAGCTCTGGATGACTAAACTGGGTTAGGAGAAAGTGAGACATGAGCATGTTAAATTTTTGTGCAAATCATGTATAAATCCATATGCATAAATTATCACATTCAATTTGATCCAACATTTTACACAAGAATGAATTTCTAAACCATAATAAATATGGTATTTTGAATATATTCAAAAACAAATATTTTGAGACTCGAATTTCTGCAGTTCAGAGGCCTTATCATTTGTTAACAGTTTTACCGCTGAGGAGAAACTGTATCTGTGTCTTTGTATCCGGTGAGAAGTGTGTGTGGAGGTAATTATTTTTCTCTCTCCACTCTAACACATGTCTGGCACGGAGATCGTAATTAATGGGCGATGGCGCTTCTGACGCCGTACGCTGAGACTGCTGAAACAGGATTCTCACCTCTCACGAGATGAAGAGGAGAGAAAGAGGACTGTTTACACCACTCCATGTTTCTCCAAACTCCCTGTCTATGAACACCATACAAACAAAGGAAAGAACATCCACAAAAAGAAAAAAAAATACAAAAGATCTGTGTCCGCCGTCACTCAAACACTATTTGTTTATTTGTTGGTCTTGCTCTTGCAAAGAGCTGCTAATTGCTGCGTTTTTGAAGAGGACATTTTTTTTCTATCACTTTTATTTTTATCTTGGAATAAATGAGACACGAATATCATGCAGATCTTTGTATCTGTGGGGCTAAAAATGCTATATTGCTTGCATGCAACCTACAATTGCCATAAATTGGGACATTGGGGTGAGCTGGCAAAAAGTAGATATTAAGTTTGTGTTGATATAAGGCTAGGGGGCCACTGAATGTTGGTGTTACAATACTTGGAAAATAAATGCATTAAAATCTAAAATATTGTTATGCATTTTCATTTTTAATATAATAATCTAATATTATGCATTTTTATTTTTAATACACTGATCTAATAAGTAACTTCTGTAAATGTATTATTTAATCCTTTTAACAGAAGGATTTAAAGTATTCATAGTATTAGGAAATACAAGTGAAAATGTAATTCTCACACACACCTTGAATGCAGCCGCCACATACATTAGGTGGCTTTGATTTCTCTCCATGTCTCGTTTCCTCTCCCTCAGATTGTTTTTCTCTCTCTGATTTTTCATGATACCTGTAGCAGACAGGCTAGAGTCCCTCAGAGCTTGTATTAAAGGACCCCTTCGCACTTCTTTCACAGGTCTCGCTGTCTCTATATCTCATGGTGCTCCTGCATAATTTGTGAGCGTGTGTGTGAGACAGATAGAGAGTGCTTGATGGTGTGTGTGTGTGTGTTTGGGTCAGTGTTTCGCTTGACTTTGGTGGAGTGTTAAAGCTGATTTGTCCCTGCGGTGTCTGAAATTCTTACAACAGAGTCCTGCGAAACTCTACAGAGACCCAGTGTAGAGCAGAGAGCATGAGACATTTTAATATTTATGTGCTAATACAGTAGATCTTACAGCGCAGCTGCCATAGTACATGCTGATTGTCCTCACATGCAGACTGGTGTAGAGAAGAAATTATTCTAAAAATAATTTTATATGTTACTGGCATAGCATTTTAGTCACTTTTTGTTATTTGTCTAATATATTTTTTAAACCAGTGTTAAGCTGTGAATTGCAGAAAGGTTTACATTTTTTGTTACAGTTCATAATTGAACTAATGTAAAATGAACAGTGCAATAATTTTTAATAAATAAGTAAATACAGATTTTTTAATCAAATTAATTCAAATTATATGCTGAGTAATTAATCCAATATCAATATCGTCTGAGAAAAGTCACAAATTAAGATACTTCAAGAAAGTAATGATGGCTGATGAAAGTATTGGAAAGCAATAAAGTGGCATATGATGTCATATACAGTATGTATATATGTATATTTTTTCATATTTTTGAACATAAGTCCATTTTTCAGACAGGTTGTCGATCTGTCTGAGATATACTTAAGCCTGATACACACTGTGTGATGTTTTTTTTTCTTTTTTTCTGTCCTTTACGACACATGTACAATGTGACCCGGGTGAGATTTTGTGTAAAAGCCAGTGACATCAACCGTCTTTTTTGTCAGACCGTGACAGATCTTAGCCAAGATGTTGGTGAATATTGGCTTGGCAGTCCATGTTTTTTGTAGCATATTCAAACTTTTTTTTTTTTTTTTTTGGTAACAAGAACTTGTCTTTATATAGCTAGTGAATTTTTCAACTATTACATTACATTGACAGCCCTAATAAAACATCATAATTACGTAACATTTTAAATGCACTGCTTTGGCATAGTGCATATGTGATGATGAGGAGGAGGAGCAATTTTAGAATGTTAATTTGATTAATATTCCAAATCAGCCATTCTCTCAGTTTTTGTAATCTGAATTTTTCAGTGAATTTTTTAAAAGCTATTATTAACATTTACTCTCTGGTCACTGTGGAAGTGGTATCAAATCAGATATCTTTTCCTCCCGAGAGACTTAGATAGATGATAGACATCTTTTTGTGTTGTCAGTTCCTGTTAGTTACATGGATCGAGGCTTCTGACATGAGAAAAGGTGACTCTCGGCTGTGGACCAGAGGAAACATGTTCCAGTGGATGTTATTCTGGTTGGACCCCAACTGTGGTGCCATGGATCCCCAGGAAATCTCTGACACATCTGTTGTCAGCATGAGCAGCAAGAGCCTGAGTGCAGCACACATGAACCTAGAAATACTCAAAGAAGTTCCATTCAACTTTTCAACTTCGTCATCAAAACTGAAAAGTGTCTCAAAGTGATTCAATGGGAATGAATCAGAATGCATAGCTGTGTGAGAATGAATCAGAATGCATAGCTGTGTGTGTTTTTTTAATGACCATGCAATCGTGCACTCTGGACAGGTGTAAAGAGACTCAAAGCTCTTTAAGAATAAACAAATGCACAGGCACCTCTTGTGGTTTGACTCTTTCATAGAGAAACTGAAAGTTTAATATCTTGCATCATTGAGAAACATGAACATGGACACTAATATTTATGAAGTGGTTCCTTCAGTCCAAACAATTTAGACTATGAGGTCGAGGCATTGGAGTTAAGACATTCCCTTCTTCCTCTTTACGCTCCCTCTCTGTCTTTTTTCTCTTTCTCTCATGCGCTGCTGCAGAACCGAGGTTAATTTCTTTACAAGAGTGTGGCACTCACGGAGCAATTACAACAGTGATGGAGAGTTTCCTTGACTCCCTGTTGTTTAAAACCTGTAATTTATGGCTTGCAAAGAGGCCACACTTAATTTCTCCTCTGTGGTTTAAGAGGGAGGCAGACGTGCTCTCTCTTTTCTGCGGTTTGACATTTTAATAGGAGTTTTGGGAGAACTGCACCATCTCAATCTGGTTCTGACCCAATGGGCACTTGATCATTGTTTCCTCGTTTTAACGCGCCGTGTTACCTTGAGGAGGAAAAGACGCTGAATCTAAAATGGACCTGGGAATTGGCAGTCCTTGTAAATATTCTGTCCATGGAAATGTGTCGCTAATTGTTCCACCAGCAACGCAGAGGGATTGTGGCGGTTTTGTGAGCCTGTTTGTGTTCTTGTTTGTGTCGAGAGTGTAGCATTCTTCTCAAGTGTGAGATGTTTTGTATTGACAGGGCCAAATAGTAAAAATGGACTTTGTAGAGTAAATAAAACTTAAATAAAAGCGTTGTCTGGAACTTTGACATAATATATGGTTTAAGTGTAAGAGTTTGTCTAAACCAAATGTACAGTATGGCAATGTATGATGTGACTTTTGCATCTTCTAATAACATGACTTCTAAAAACTTTTCTCTGCAGAACTCTGCTAAACTGAAGATTATGGAGTCTTTTAGGGGCCATTTACACAATAACGTTTTCAACTTAAAACTGAAAACCTTTGATGCAGTTTGGCTGTTCATTTACATGACAACAGATTTTTGGGGGTCTGAAAACACGAACGGGTTTCAAAGTAGCCAACAAGTTTTTGAAAACAATACCGTTATTGTCTCCATGTAAACTACAAAAACGACATGATATCACGCGCATGCCTATTACGTGGCCAGTCTATACTGTGGGTGCGTGGAGTTTTTTTTACAAATTGACATTGTCAACTTCTGGCCTATTGGCAGCATGATACAGCGTTTTTAATCGTTTCCGCAGGTCCGTGTGAGCAAGGATCATTTTGACAACGTTGTAAAAACACAAAGGAAAAACTTTTCCGTTTTTAGTACATCATTGTCGTGTAAACGTACCCTTAGATATGAGTAAAGAAAAGTCAGTATTGGCTGTTGCATCATGAGACTTTTTCATGCATTGTGTTGCCTATATACAAATACAAAGGTTGCTTCTATCTCTGAACTCACGGTCACATGGAGTGATTTGTGAGTGTATGTGAACTTGGTCACCACTGAAACAGATGTGCACCATTCCTTGTTTTTCTATGTGGAGGGGCTTGTCACAATCCAGCCAGTATTTACAGCATGACATAGAAACAAAGCTCATATCTCCCATCATTCCTACTAAATGACATCCTACTGGAAATTTTCTCTTTGTTCTGTGAAGTGTTGTCAGCTATTTTAAACATAATCGCATTTGAAATGTTTTGGCTCTAGATTTAAGGGAAGTTTAGGGATTTACTTCAAAATTTTCTCTCTCTGGTTTCAGTCTCTTTAATAACTTAAGGTATTTTCCAAAACCTAGTTAGTTGCCTACTTAGACAGCATTTTAAAACATCAATATGCATGCTTCTAACATGAATGAATGTCATATTCTAAGAAATTAATTCAACCTGATCTCACTAGAAAACTGAAATATTTTATGAGGTGGCGATTTCTTGTGAATTCATGATGTGAGTTGCTCGGAAAGTAAAACATGAAGGTCCACACTTAAACATAACTGTCAGTGGGGTGTAAACAGATCGTGCAAAGATGTGTGGATAAGATTGTTCAAATTCATATGAATTATAGCCACAGATTTTCCAAAACGTAAAATAGATATGAATTCCAATTGCTTTATTGAGAATGCAATCCCAGAATGCACTGCAACAAACTCAATTACTCAATGTCAATTAAAAAAAAATGCTTATTTTGAAAAGTATCAAAACATTTTGATCTAATTAAAATATAAAGTTCTTTCATGAAAACTGATAGGTCCTTAACTCAATCTGCTTTCAATCACATCATTCTCTAGTCTAGGGCACAGCTGATTGGTTCCTGCTGTATCAGTAGCCAATGACCTTGCAGCTCAGCTTTCAAATACTTGGTCAGCGTCTGTTGTAGTAGTTTGCAGTGTGCTTTCAGAAACCCTCCGCCTTCCCCAGCTCCACCTGTATCTGCTATTCATGAAAGTTATTGTAAGGCAGCAGCATGTCTTACTTGCTCACAGCAGCATATTGTGTATGTATTGGCAGTAGAAAGTCCCATACTTATGGTGTGTTCACACCGGACGCGAATAGCGCGTCAGTCGCGAGTGATTTCAATGTTAAGTCAATGCAAAGATGCGTTACGCGCGTAAAAAAAATCCTGCGGCGCAAATGAGGCGTAGAGTGTGGCGCGGTAGACGCGAATACGCCTCATTCGCACGTCAAGTTCGAGCGAATGGCGCGAATTGAGCGTCTGGCGCCCGAGTTGAAAAATCTGAACTTCTGCATCAATTCGCGCCGCGTTAAATCAGGAGCCTGCTTGCTTCACGTGACATAGCATAACAAACTCCTGCTCGAAGTCACTCATTCAAAATGGAGGAGAAACTAATTTTAGCTGTGAGTGATCACCCGGAATTATATGACTCAAAGTTCATACTTTTATAGAGACAGGAACAAAAAGGACCTCGCTTGGAAGAAGATAAGTGAGGAGATTGTACAACCTGGTAAGTTGTAAGATATACAAATTTCACTAGTAAGCTGCCGTGCTGCTAGTTTACAACTATTTAAATTATCTATCAACATCAGACATCTTGCAAAAAGATGGCCGCCAACGGGTTTCGAAACTTTCGCCTCTGACACGCGTAAATTCCGCTTCAAATGTATGTTTTTACGCGCGTCAATTTCGCTCTTGACGCGCGAATGCACACAAAGTGATCAAGCGTATAACTAGACGCGGCAGGCACGAATTTGACGCGCTATTCGCGTCCAGTGTGAACGCACAGTTACTCTGTAGCAGCAGCAATAACCAACATCAGCAGCAGTGTAAGATAATTTTTGCCAAAAATCAATACATTAACATTGTTTAAATATTTTATGTTTTTTATCATTGCACTCATTTATTTATTATTGTGCTATGCATTTGTTTGCAAAGTATAGTGTAGTTAGCTTGGCAATGTGTTTTCACTAAATTGGAGTTGCTTCCTATGTAGTGTTCCCCAAATCAAGCACCTTTTTTTTTTTGTATTTTTTTTTTGTAAAGCAGCTGCCTAGTAGCAGTGCAAAGCAGTTCACTGGTTATTTGGAACTGAGCTTTTATTTCCATATTTCTCTCACAGGTCCATCTAGCTGCTGTCAACCTGAACAGAGCCATCTGATGCTGAGTGTGAGAGAACAGCAGAAACAAGCAGCCGAGAGAGTGAACCCACAGGAGATGTGTTTTGCGGGAGAGTGCGGTATGCCAAGAAAGCTTAAATAAACACCACGCACCCGCAGTGGCGATCAGGGGTCGGCTGTGGACATCTCACTGCACTTGAATATCACACTAACGATGATGCCACAGCGGAAGACACGAGCCAGGACCAGAGCAAGGACCTCTCCGCCCCTCCCGGTCTTCGAGATCTCCACCCGGAACCGCTTCTCCCCTCTTCGCGAGACGGAACGCGACGACGCTGTGATCATCGGCAGTTCCATGGTCCGGCATGTCCGCGCTACCTCAGGTAAAGGTATGGTGCGCACTCACTGCTTTCCTGGTGCTCGTGTTCTCGATGTCGCTGCGCAGGTCCCCGAGATCCTGAACGGTGACGAGCGCGTCGGAGCTGTCGTGCTGCACGCGGGGGTGAACGACATCAGGCTGCGGCAGACGGAGGTTCTGAAGAGGGACTACAGGAGCCTGATCGAGACGGTACGCAGAACATCGCCTGAAGCAAAGATCGTCGTGTCTGGACCGCTTCCCACGTACCGACAAGGACAAGAAAGGTTCAGTAGATTGTTTGCACTAAATGAATGGTTGATGTCATGGTGTAATGAACAGAGACTGCTCTTTGTAAATAATTGGAATCTGTTTTGGGAGCGACCTAGGCTCTACCGTGCTGATGGCCTGCACCCCAGCAGAATCGGAGCGGCTGTTCTGTCGGACAACATCTCCAAGACGTTACACACCATATGACTAGTAAGTCAAAGTCCAAATCACATTCTTTGCTGTCCCAAATTAATTGATATAAGTACCAGTGTAGAACACTATATAGAAACTGTGTCTATTCCTCGTTTAGTGAGGCCAAACAATAAATCTACTGCAGGATCTAAGAAAAATCTAATTGTGATTAAACCAGAAAATCTCAATATTAGTGAACAAAAACAATTTCTAAAGCTAGGTCTTCTAAACATTAGATCGCTTACACCTAAGGCGGTTATTGTAAATGAAATGGTCACTGATAATAGCTTTGATGTACTCTGCCTTACTGAAACCTGGCTTAAACCAAATGATTATTTCGGTCTTAATGAGTCCACTCCACCAGGATACGGTTATAAGCATGAGCCCCGTCTGATTGGTCGTGGCGGCGGTGTTGCAACAATCTATAGAGATATTCTTAATGTTACTCAGAAAACAGGCCACAGGTTTAATTCGTTTGAAGTACTTGTTCTAAATGTTACGCTCCTAGATGTAAGAAAGAAATCCCTATTATCTCTAGCCTTGGCTACCGTATATAGACCGCCAGGGCCTTACGCTGATTTCCTAAAAGAGTTTGCAGATTTTCTCTCAGATCTATTGGTCAATGCCGATAAGGCAATAATTGTTGGAGATTTCAACATACACGTTGATAACACAAATGATGCGTTAGGAGCTGCGTTTACAGATTTATTAAACTCCTTTGGGGTCAAGCAAAACGTTAGTGGTCCCACTCATCGTCTTAATCATACTCTAGATTTAATTATATCATATGGAACCGATCCAACCGATATAGATATTATACCGCAAAGTGATGATGTCACTGATCATTACATGGTAACTTGCATACTACGTACGGCTGAAATGTGTCATGTTGCGCCACGTTATCGACCAGGCAGAACAATCCTTCCAACCACTGTAGATAGATTCTTGAATAGCTTACCTGATCTATCTCCGCTCCTCAGTGAACCCAAACAAACAGAGGAACTAGAGGAAATGACTAGCAGTATGAGCACCATTTTCTCTAGTACATTAGAAACTGTTGCACCAATTAGATTAAAAAAGGTTAGAGAGAAAACTAAAGCACCATGGTACAACAGTGCTACGCATGTTATCAAGAGAGAAACTCGTAACTTAGAGCGCAAATGGAAACAAACTAATTTAGAGGTCTTTAGAATCGCGTGGAAAGACAGTATGTCACGTTATAAAAAGGCTCTAAAAGCAGCCAGGTCTGAGCATCTACGCAAACTAATAGAAAATAACCAAAACAATCCAAGGTTTTTATTTAACACTGTGGCTAGATTAACAAATAAACAGACATCACCTGAACAAAATATTCCGTTACATTTTAATAGTAATGATTTCATGAATTTCTTCACTGAGAAAATAGAAAGCATCAGAAACACAATTGTAAATGTACAATCTTTGACAGCGTCTTATGATTCAGCCTCAATTATCGCCCCTCAAGAACAACTACAGTGCTTTACAACTATAGGACAGGAAGAGCTAAATAAACTTATCACTGCATCTAAACCAACAACATGTTTATTAGATCCAATACCCACTAAACTACTGAAAGAAGTGTTACCTGTAGTGGAAGAGCCTCTTCTCAATATTATTAACTCGTCTCTATCTTTAGGACATGTTCCAAAAACATTCAAGCTGGCAGTTATAAAACCTCTTATTAAGAAACCACAATTAGATCCAAATAACCTAGCAAACTACAGACCCATCTCAAATCTTCCATTTATGTCTAAAATACTAGAAAAAGTTGTGTCCGCTCAATTGTGCTCTTTCTTGCAAGAAAACGATATCTATGAAAAGTTTCAGTCAGGATTCAGGCCACATCATAGCACAGAAACTGCGCTGGTTAAAATTACAAATGATTTACTTTTAGCTTCTGACCAAGGCTGTATCTCAATACTAGTTTTACTCGATCTTAGTGCTGCGTTTGACACTATAGATCATAAAATACTCTTAGATCGACTTCAAAATTACACTGGTGTTCAGGGACAGGCATTAAGCTGGTTTAGATCATACCTATCAGACCGTTACCATTTTGTCCATTTAAATGGGGAAAAATCAAAGATAACGTCAGTAAATTATGGAGTGCCGCAGGGATCTGTATTAGGCCCCCTGCTATTCTCAATTTATATGCTGCCACTTGGTAATATTATAAGAAAACATGGAATAAGTTTCCACTGTTATGCTGATGACACTCAATTATATATTTCATCACGACCAGATGATAACACTAAATTATCTAAAATGACAGAGTGTGTTAAAGATATAAAATATTGGATGACGTGTAATTTTCTTCTATTAAATTCAGATAAAACGGAGGTATTACTGATTGGTCCAAAAAACTGCCCACAAAACCTCTTACAATACAACCTTAATCTAGATGGACGTCCTGTTACTTTATCCTCTACAGTAAAAGACCTGGGTGTTATACTAGACCGCAACTTGTCTTTTGAAAATCATATCTCAAATGTCACAAGAACAGCCTTTTTCCACCTTAGAAACATTGCTAAGCTACGTAATATGCTATCAGTTTCTGATGCAGAAAAGTTAGTTCATGCATTCATGACCTCGAGACTAGATTACTGTAATGCTTTATTAGCTGGTTGTCCTGCATCCTCAGTAAACAAGCTACAGTTAGTCCAAAATGCAGCTGCTAGAGTTCTTACTAGGTCAAGAAAATATGATCATATAACACCAATTTTATCATCTCTACACTGGTTACCTATTAAGTTCCGTATCAATTACAAAGTATTGTTACTGACCTATAAAGCCCTAAATGGTTTAGCTCCTGTGTATTTAAGAGATCTTCTATCGCCATATATTCCATCGCGCTCTTTAAGATCGCTAAATTCGAGGCTTCTGGTCGTACCTAGGATATCTAAGTCCACTAAAGGAGGGAGGGCGTTTTCACATCTAGCTCCTAAACTCTGGAATAGCCTTCCTGATACTGTCCGAGGCTCAGACTCGCTCTCCCAGTTTAAAACTAGATTAAAGACGCATCTCTTTAGCCAAGCATTCACATGATGCATCTCATACCTTTTATACTACAGTTAAATCAGATCAAATGCATTCATATTAAGAACAGCAGCTACGCTAATTATTTCCCATCTGCCTTTTTTGTTGTTATCTCGGGACGCCTGTCCCGAGATAACTCAAATAGAGTTCGTCAGCTCCAGTTATGTATCCAGCCTCTCATGGAGACTTCAGATGCCCCAACGTCTGTGATGAGACGACTCGACGCCTGTGAAGAGACGACCCAACGCCGGCGATATGTTATGCCCTAAATTTCATGATTAACTAACTGTATTTTTGTATGTATATTTTTGAAATGCATTTTCTGTAAAGCTGCTTTGAAACAATGTGTATTGTGAAAAGCGCTATACAAATAAACTTGAATTGAATTGAATTGAACTAACGCTCTCTCTCAATGCAGACCCCTGGGCTCGGAAGCATTCGCTCTGATCATGAGGGTGAATCTGCAAATGGCTGACACGGCATTCATCTTTCTCCCCTGGTATGCTCTACTAGTGGACAGAGCAGAGGGGAGATGCTTTCATTCTACCTCCACATTCTGCCTCATTTACATTTTGGGGGCGGCTGGGAGCAGTCCCGCTGCCCTGAACGGCCCCCAGCAGTCTTCTCATCGCAGGCCACTTCGCCTCTGGTTTTGTCTCCGTCCAGGCCTGTAACTTCCATAAAGTTTCGTCCCTCACTGCACGCCTTTAAATCTGTGCACTGAAACTGCTGAACTGTATTGGAATGGTTCATGCGAGCATGATGGTCTAGAGACTGTGCAATCTGGCATGGTGGCTTACCATCTTGAACAGATCCAAACGTATTGTTATTTTAAGTAGGCTATAGCTTACTACACTTACAAAAAATCTAGAAAAAATAACAATTGGTACATACGTACCATAATAAGTACATGGGGAACATGACTGTAAAGTGCTACCTATAATATGTTAATATGCTATACATATGTTGCTTGAAAAAAGTACTTTTTTCATTTCAGATTTTTATCTAAAGGGTTAGTTCACCCCAAAATGAAAATGGTTTCATTAATTACTCATCCTCATGCTGTTCCATACCCGTATTCCTTTTATGTGAATAAAAGCCTAAATTCAATCTGTTTATCATATAAAGCGATCAAGTCTCTTTAGAAAATTTGGAGTAAACCGCTCAATTCATATGGATTAGTTTTACGATCTCTATATGAACTTTTTGAAGTGTCAAAGTGTTGTCTATGTAGGGACAGAAAGTTCTCAGATTTAATAAAAAAGATCTTCATTTGTGTTCTGAAGATGAACGACAGTCTTACGGGTTTGGAACGACATTGAGTCGTTGAGTCGGTGAATAATTAATGACAAAATATTTGGTTGAACTATACCTTTAAATGTGGTAGTAATTGAGGTAGTAAACAGAATGCAGAATTGCAATTCAAATGTGAATGCAAGAAAGTAAAAATAATAAATTCAAAAAAATAATATCTGTATCACTGTAGTTTTTAACCTTGTTTGAAAGTTTTTGGGGGAAAAGGCGAAGAACCTTAAAGCTCGAAGGTTTGTGGGCTTTTTGGGCCAATATATCACTTTCCCAGAATGCATTACCAGTTTTGAATGTCTCTGAATTGTTTAGTAAATTATTTTTCCTGTCATTCCAGTTCTACTTCCTGTGGGTTGTAGCCATTCCAAATTCATGAACTAAAAGGCAGCCAATTCTTCAGTTCAGAATGTTCCACAACCCTGGTCAGAATACAATGTGACTTTTGAACGGCTGTCAATAGGGGCCGTTATCCTGCTGTGAGAAACATATCACCTTCCCTGAACTGTAAAACCGGAAAAAACAGCCGCTCAGCAGTACTTGTCCAGAGGATCCATAGAGCCCAGGTGTGTAGAAAAGAGCATCTTTTCGATAACAGAGCAGATGCAGACGTCAGGGTTTCCACACCATACTGTTGTCCCAAGGTAACAGTGTTGATTTCTTTTGCGTGAACCTGCCTGAGTGAGTCTTTGATGTCAGTCTGTTTGATTGGCAATATGTCAATAATGGACTAGGAGGAGGAACTCTATGAACGTGGCTTGAATTGGGAGAGCTGGAGACAAATTAGTGTGTCCAATGGTTCTTTCGCTGAATGGGGGTTAGACAATCCTGGGGAGAAATCCCATAAGCGTCAACTGGGAGATTGACATCAGGATTAGACAAGTGTTTTTTTCTTTTCACCTTGCTGGCGTTTGGCGAAACATCTGAATGCTGAGGCTGATAAAATAACAGAGCAGTAAAAAAAACAGAGGGATGGAGTAAATTAACATAAATTGATGCTTTGACAATTACCTTTTCCTCTGCGTTGGTTTAAATCAAATATTCTGGATAGGACACCAGTGTATTCAGAATAAAATCCACAAGCTCTTCCATTTTTCTCGATCTTGTTAAAGGATTTGGTCTGCGGAATCTATTGGCTGAGAGGTTGCTCCGCCCCCCTTCTAAAACCCTCATAGATAGGAACTGACAAAACAACACATGGAGTATATGTGGTCACAAAATCAACAAGTTTTTACATTGAGCATGAAATTCGGCGAAATAAAGCCTGTTTCTCAACAACAGGAAAGTGAAAAGCACAGATTTCTTAATGTGTTTAAAGTTTCGTGTCACTGGGCGTCTTTCCAAACCCATTTGTTCTGTAACAGCGTGCCAACCTCCCTCCAGCGCAATAACATCACCGACCCCGTGATTGCTGACACATGAAAGCTCGGCAATAACCTGCCCCGTACGTCCTCTCCCATTCAGAGCACAGCGAGATTCTGGGACTGAGTTCACTGACCACAGAAAAACATGCCTTCATTTAAACCTGAGAAATGCACAGGAAGGCCATGTTTGAATTACAATTCCCAGGTCGCTTGGAAACGTGCAGAGAGAGCTGCAAGCATAACGAATGCCTCTGTCAAATGAATCGACGTTGAAATTATTATTACGAAAACATTTAACCATTTTAACACCTTGCTGATGTTTTATTTTTACAGCAGGAGCAGGACATTTCCAAAGGCATAAATCTGGATGTTAATTAAAGGCGTTTATTTGCGATGACCAAATGTTCACTGTACTGGGGGTCCCATAATTAGTGTGTACTTTTTAGTTTTAGGCCCAGCGCTTTTTTTTTTTTGGTATGGGTTGGTTGTGACCCAGAAACTGGAAAGTTAACATTTACTGAATTTTACATTTTAATACTGAAATTACATTATATTTATTATAAAGACTGGTCAGAAATAATTAAAAGAACTGTGATTATTTTAATCTATTGACATCCAGTTTTTATGGAAAAACCATGTGCATAGACAGCAATCAATAATAAAAGGCAGCACGGTTGTATGATTTATACAATGGTTCACTAAAAAAGAAGGAAATGATGAATAACGTATATTTTTAATGGCTTCTTTTGCTCCGCCAAAGAAAATAGTTCCACACAAAGCTAAAGTTTGTGGTGTTTAGTTACTGGATGATTCGGTGTTGTTGAACACATCAGTTGAGTAAATGATTAAATGACTCGTTCAAACACAGTCACTTGCTGCATACACTGCAGCAGGTAGCATACTATATTTGGTTTGAAATGTACTTTGCGACTGTTAAAAAAAACTATGTTCTATATTGTATGAATACGTGTAGCATGAATGAAATTCGGACGTACTACATCCGCCATGTTGTCATTGTTATGTGACCTATACGGTGTCAGTTGCGTCGCTTCACTTTCATTCGCAAATCCTCTCCCACGGCCTCATGGGATAGTAAAGTGTCCATTGAATGCACACTTCAGAACGAAATGGTTATACAAATGATTAATGATGATTGAAAGAATTGTTGAACGAATCAATTGAATGAATAACAGTTTAGTTCCTGAATGAATTAGTGCTTTTGAACGAATCAGTTGAATAATTAATTTAATTATGACTTACTCGTGAAGAAAGCCATTTATCGCCACTAACAACCATTATTAATATGTTTGAAAATCCCTGATCTAGACAACATTAAATGATTTAGACGCAATTAGATGCATATTTTGTGTGGCTGGCTCCTAAGTAATTTGATTTATTGAATGTCATTATTTCATTTTAAAAACGTATTTGTTGATTTTGGATACATGAAAATCTCCCATAATGGAAAAAGTCTAAGACATTTACATATGCCAGTGATTAAAAAAGAAAAGAAAGTCATTTGTATCACATACAACTGTCCTAGATGTGTCAGAGATCCGGCTAAAATCTGTTACAAAGAATCTAATCCTCTTAAACTATGACTAGTGTGTGTGCTGCCAAATGAACTCACTAACGGAATGTAAACAAATGTCCTCACAGATTTTAGAAGATTATACAATTACCCGGGTTCAGCTTTCCTGTTGTCAACACAAAGAATTAGCCGTGTTCTAGAATGATTAAGGAGTTTTGGAAACACGCCGGTTGAATCTTCACTAGAGCTTTTATACTCATCCGTGATGTGAGCACATATATATATCAGTTTTGATTTACTGTAGTTTCATTTAATCCCACATCCGCATATCTGGACCATCATTTATTGTTTTTGTAACAATGGCGATGATTAATTATGCTGATATATGATGTTATAATTAGATAATTCCAGCTCACTTAAAGGAAGGAAATAAAATTAGATCCTTACATAATCTGACTGATTTTTAAACTGGAAGAAGGTTAAGGACTTCCCATTCTCATCAGCCCTTTCTGTTTATTTTCCAGTGACCACAGCAGATGACTTTCCCTGAAATGTTTTTGCTCTGGTTTAGAAAAAAGGTCCAAAAACCTAAGTCATGTGAATGATGGTTATCCAAAGTAAACATACATGCTAATGAGTGTGAGGACAGAACTGGCTATGCGTTAGGAGTCCAGGAACAGATAATGAGATTTGCTTTAAGGAAATGGGTTGCACCTTGATTCATGCCCAGGACCTGGCTCCAGAAAGACTTCTTAACTTCTTAGTCTGAAGACACATCCAAAAAAGTATTAAAAAGACAAATTACACCAACACAGTGCTTAGAAGTTTTATTACTTAGTGAGAGAATAGTATTATTTACAGCAGTTAAAGATAAATGCAAGGAAATGTGCTTTAAAGACTCTTCGAATACAGCGCAGAGACTTAAACTTCGGTCTAATTAATTGTGTGCAATAAAAATTCTTACAACAGGAATATTTAAAAGACGCGACAGCATATTCATTAAATGTTATGTTTTCTTTTAAAAACAGTCCACTTTAATGATGTCTTTTTAAGCTCCCTCTTTCACTTTCTAACCGTAGCCGTAGTAAAAAAGTCCAACCAAGCAAAACCACAGTAAGTCATTACTGTTAGTGTTTGAAAGGCTTGCATCATGGGTAAAAACACAAAATAACCTGCAGAGTGTGAAGTCTGGATTTAACGTTAAGGTAACACTTTATAATAACTGCACGCTATTAATCATTAGTTAATCATTAGTAAACAGTTAATTCATCATTTATAAAGCATTAATATACATTAAAAAGCAGTTTATAAATACAGCTACAAATGTTTTATTCTTGATTTATAAGCATATCTATTTGTAATTTCTAAAAAAAGTATAGCATTATTTACAAACCAGTTATTTAAGAGTTGTCAGTGATTCATAAGATAACTTAGAAAGTGTAAGTAAATGTAGTTAATGCAGGTAGTTATAAAGCATTTAGTAGTGGTGAGTTAACTATTTTTGTGAGCTCATCTAAAGTGAGGACTATTCATGCCTTGTAAAGCATTTACAAAGGAGATTTAAAGGCTCATTTGTCTTCTAAACAGAAAAAAAGACACAAACACAACACAGTGATACAGAACATAGAACTATTAACAGCCTTTAAATCTCCTTTGTAAATGCTTTACAGTGCATAAATAGTCCTCACTTTAGATGAGCTCACAAAAATAGTTAACTGACCACTACTAAATGCTTTATAACTACCTGAATTAACCATGAATTACAGTAGAAATACATGTTAATAAAGCATTTACTAACACACTAAGTAACTATTACTATATGTCTGAATAATAAGATGTATGAATGTACATTTAAATAGTTTATTAATCATTTAGATACACTTTCTAAGTAATATTATGAACGACTGACAACTCTTAAATAACTGGTTTGTAAATAATGCAGTACTTAATTTAAAAATGATAAATTGATAATTAATAACATATGAAAATATAATTATTAAACACATTATAGATATGCTTTTAAATCAAGAATAATGCATTTTTAACTGTATTTATAAACTGCTTATTATTGTCTATTAATGCTTTATAAATGACGAATTAACTGTTTACTAATGCTTAACTAATGATTAATAGTGTGCAGTTATTATAACGTGTTACCAAAGTTAAATATTAAATCAATGTCATAATGTATAACTAAACATTTTTTATTTTTTAGAAGTGCTTTGTTATAAAAAAATATATATATTTTGACATAGGCCTAACTTCTAGAACATTTTTGTACTTTTCCCCCTATAAGCAAGTGTTAAATAAAAGTTAAAATGTTTTATAAAGTAACTGACACATTTATGTAAAGAGAAATGTATGTGTGTGGTGGTCTCTGTGACTTTACAGCACATGAGAGGGGTTCCCGAACTCTGGGTTCAAAAATGTTTCCACCAGTCACTTGATTTACAGCTCCAGCAAAACCACATCAAACGGGCTGCATCACGGCCAGCATTTCCATGACACCCAGGCTATGATGTCACAGTGGTGCAGGGTACCACTATGACCATGACATCATCGTCTTCTGTGTCTTTCACATGACCACCAACAGCGCGGTCAGGCTTATCATAATGTTTGCAGTTTTAAAACGCCCACCCCTTCCTTGTTTTCTCCCTCCGTATAAAGTCAGACTTCATAATCGTAAACGTGCTGACGTTTGTTCCACAGAAGTGTAAATGTTGTGTTTTTTTCTGGTTCTTTTTGAACAAGTCCCAAACTGTGGTGCTGGACCCAGGCCACTCTCTCAGAACTGCAGTCCAATCCAGAGCGCTCGTGTTTCATTTTAATTGGCAAATGGCAGAGTGGCGAACAGCAAACTTTTTTACACATGGTTGAGTCATTTCCGTCATGTGTTTGTGTTGGTGAGAAGAACAACTGTAATGTCGTGTGTGTCTGTGTGAAAGAGTGTGTGACAATAAAACCATTCAAATACTGAATGTTCATCTGTCAAACAAACGAAACTACATTGATTTCAAAATAACAGAGTAGTTTTAGTGATAGCTACATGATTATAGTATGATTTTATCATGATTTTCCCACCTTCGTGTTGTTATTTGTGAAATAAATTAAACAAAGGGAACTGAACAAAACTGAAATCTATATAATTTTCCTTTTTCCGTGGAATACTGAGGTACTACCTGTTAGAAAAAGAGTTAACTAGATTGAAACTATTTGAGGGAGTAATATATTTTTAAATATAAAACTATTGGAGTAATATTTTTATCTGACACATGAAATCAAGTCTAACCGATAACAATAAACAGCAGCATTTAACTAAATATTTAGCTATGCCTGTACTCCTTTTTTGAATCAAACGAACAAACTGATTGACTAAAATGAATCTCACTTCCCAATGCTTCACATGAGAGAGGAATGCCAGTTAAGGCTTTATTGTTGATTTCTATATTGTACTTGACGTACTGTGTATTCAACACAATATGACACAACAACAACAACAACAACAAAGATATGACATTTTGTTATGCAAAAAAGTAGCTTGTTACTGGAAATTTCTGAAACTTTTCACAGATTAGTTACTCCCCAACACTGATGGTCTACAAGGACAATGTCATTTTTGGGTGAACAATTCCATTAAAATATGTATATGATAAAGCATGTGCAAAATCATACAGTATTAAAGCAGATATTAGGCACAATCACTGTTGCCACTTGTACAAAATGAAGGGAGAGGAAATAAAAGGCAAATTTCCACCCCTACACCTTCTCCACATGTCATCAGATCAGATAACATCATTCTGTCTAGAAAAATAAAGTTTCTCCCTGGACTCGGTCACTTTGTTTATTATGATGTCATTCTGTGAGCGACATTTTTGGGGGATTGGGATCGTTTTCTGCTTTCTTTGCAGATTTCATTAGACAAAACATTTTGTTAATGGAGATTTTGAGCTGTACAGCCTGTCAACCATTTCTCATGGTTAATCTCACTCTAATGCTAAAGATATTCAGCTTAGTTTTGATCACTTTTAAAGCCTTTTCTCACAGAGCTTGACTCGTCTAATAGACAATATTGCGAGTATGTTTCTTGTATTTGTTCATTTATTTGAGTGTGTGTCGGTTTGAGGGTTTCACAGATGATGCCCATGATCCCCAGACATGCTTAGCATGCCTGTTAACAGTCCAAACTATCAACATAGAAGCAGATAACACGTCCAATTGTCCCACCATTTCAGAGGTAAAGAGAGAGAAAAACATAGACTGGAAGCAGTCTAAAAATATGAGGTGAATTCTGCAACTGAAGAAAACGCATGCAAAAAGAAAAAACACCCGCAAATTAAGAAAACATCTTCATCGGTTTCACAACACACGTGTGCTCCAAATGCTCACAAACCAAATACAGAAACGCTCTGCAAAATTCACAACACAACCAAATACAGAAACGCGCTGCAAATAACACAGAGAAAAACATAAATGTTTCCAGGGGACCCAAATAAGTGACGAATCCAGCTGGGACATGCTAGCTCAAAAGTATACTTTATTTTATTTTAATTTATTTCTTTTAACTATTTTTTTGTTTTGTTTTGCAAAACATACAGAGATTACATGTTTATGACAACGTTGTATACACAAAATGTATTAACAATATGTTCAATGTCATCAAAATACAAATGAGAAAAGAACAATGAGCTGAAAACTAAAATAAATAAATAAATAAATAAAAAAGATAGAGAAAAAGAACATGAGGGAAAAATATTAATCTACATCAGTTGCATTGAACAAATTTTGTCATGTCATGTTTAATTTTCATAAAGAAAAGTTTAATCAGAAATATTAGGTAGGCTAATGCAGGATCCAAAGTTTTAAAGTTGAGACACTCACATATAAAGCATATTTTAAAAGCTTTTTTGTAAAAAATAATAAGTATAAGTACAAATACGTATTTGCAACTGTTATGTTAACCGCATTAATAAGATATTTCTGTCATAAGAACAGCTATTCAGCTGATGGACACGTGCTGCGTTGTCATGGGAACATCCCAGTTGAAAATCTGCCGTCTGTCCTTCGAAGGCAGTAGGGAATAGGGATGCTCACGAGCAATAAGCAGCAGGTCACTTATTGGGGTCCCCTGGAAACATTTCCGTTGTGGTCTGTGTTATTTGCACCGCGTTTCTGTATTTGGTTGTGTTGTGAGTATTTGGAGCTCATGTGTTGTGAAACTAAGATGTTTTCTTAATTTGCAGGTGCGTTCTTTCTTCAGTTGCAGCGTGTTGAGCTCTCTCGGCCACTGTAAGTGGGAGTGGCATAGGTTCACTCAAACGAGAAAGGGAGCATGCAAAGTCTCAAACCTCCGGGGAATTACCCGTTTTAAAGGGGTGGTATAATGGCCCTTTGCACAAGATGTAAAATAAGATTCTTATGTCCTCAGAGTGTGTATGTGAAGTTTTAGCTCAAAATACCCCACAAATATTTTAATATACCATGTTAAAATTGTCACTTTTTGAGGGTGATCAAAAACGCACCGTTTTTGTGTCTGGCCCTTTAAATGCAAATGAGCTGCTGCTCCCGTCACAGAGGGTGTAGTTTCAAGAGCTCTTGTGTGTTTGTGTGTTAGCAGCTCAAATTACCTCACACAGATGGAAAATTTCAAAAACGTTTTTTTGTGTGTGTTAAAACCGAAGTTAGACAATGATGGAGAGACTCAAGAAGAAGTGACAACATGTAGAATGCAACAGGACATTTCTGAATGGTTAGTTGATTTTTTTTTTATTGCTGATATGAGTTAACAATCTTCTAGTCATTGATTAGCGTATTCTGTCATGATAATCTATAAAACGCGTTCCCGGGGGCGGGGTTTATGTAAATTCTAGGGTTCATGATGTCAGTCCTATCTTCCAGCCGTTTGTTGTAGCCTAGTCCTTAAAAAACGATTTATTTTAAAGCAAGTGTCTTCCTTTGCTTTGAACTTTGAGCGTTGTAACTTTGCAGATGTTGTTGGTGGCGAGAACTGAAGGATTTGAAATGTTGTAAAAAGGACATGGAAGATGGCTTTTTTTTTATTACTCAACAGGTGAGTAAGGTATTCTATTGAACTGATAAATTGCCATGTAGCTCTCTCACAGCATTTACTATTGTGTTGTCACGTACACACGTTGTCTATTGTGAATGGTCATTTCATTATAGGTTGTTCTATTAATGGGCATAGCTACAGTAAAGTCTTCAACTAGTCATCTTGAGATCCTTTACATCTAAACTGGTTATATCCATTAAGCCAAATGTTTTATGAGTAGTAGGAGGATAATAGGGGTGGTTTTTGTGATTTGGTGGACCCAGACGTATACATTTGCACACATTTACCTAGAGTTCCTTTCTCTGTTGTGATGCTTGCTGCTGCACGACGGTGTAACGTAGTTGTGTCCGATTTTTCTACATTTTTCATGTGCATGTTATAATGGCTTTCTTTCATGTTATAGACCCCTTGTTTTAGACCCTGAAATAGTAACTGTTGGCTATAGTAGGCTATAACTATCGGTTATGGTGTGGTGTGCTGTGGTGTGGTGTTGCTTAGACTGGCCATATCATAATTTTAACCCCAGTACAGTTACGGTATTCAAAACAGATAATAACAGTATTGGAGTAGGTTGGACACTATGTGGTGCTTTGGGGGTAATTTATTTATTTATTTATTTTAACTACAAATTTTAATGAAACTGATTTTTTAAAAAAAAAGCCAATTATACATTTACACACTTAAGGATTATTTCAACCAAAAAGTACAAATGTGTGCAGCACGTTCAGTGAGGTAGAGTTGATTGCCTGTTTGAAAATAAACGGTGTATGCGTCCTCTACTTGGGTCCTTCACATAAACAAGTGAGCATCATTTAAACAAAAAACAGCCTATAATACGCACTATTGCTCAATATTTAATTACAGCTTCAGATGTATGATATTTTCATTTACTACAAGCAGCTCTCTCTTTAGTTATGAGAAAGAACCATATTCATCAACACAGTCACGCAGAGCCAAAGCACAACCAAAACAATGTTCTTCTGCAAAATGCATGTCGTTTGTTTTTTTAACCGCTAGAGGGTGAAAAGTTACATAGTGTACCTTTCACGAGTTTACATGTTAATGAAATCTGATGTAATATTATAATGCGTATTTGGCTTGCTGTCCGGGGGGAGGGCTCTGAGCTCAGAATTCGGCCCGACCCCAGAGTACTCCCCCCATAACTTTAGAGATCATAGGTATCTATGAGCGAGCCCAGCCGAATGTGGGGTGAAGGGGTGGAGGTGGGATGCTGAGAAATTAGTCATGAGACAGGAGGTAAGGAAAGGCTTTATTTATACTGGCTCCTTCTTGTGCTGATTGGATGATTACCTGAACATGCTCCTCCCGAACTTTGTTACATAAAACTTCATTTAAATGAAAATCCTCATTGAAATTATTTTGATTCTCAATGGATCTTAGACATTGAACTTGCTTGTCTATGGATTCCCTGTTGATTTTTCACAACACAACCCAGGGCGGCAGTGGCTTAGTGGTTCAGGTTGTCTACAAACCGGAAGGTTGGTGGTTCTATCCCCGGTTCCACTTGACCAAGTGTCGAGGTGTCCATGAGCAAGACACCTAACCCCAGCTGCTCCTGACGCGCTGGATGGCGCCTTGCATGGCTGACACTGCCGTCAGTGAATGAATGGGTGAATGTGAGGCAGTATGTAAAGCGCTTTGGTTACCATGGGTCTGTTTAAGCAATATATAAATGCAGTCCATTTACTGTACCATTAGATTTTCTATTATTATAGGTTGTGCCACGTTTACAAAACTCTGTTTCCGCTATTACCCGATTTCTTTAGTGAACGGGGTCCTAAAATGACACAGGCAGCTTGGGCAAATAACTGTAGCTATCACTCAGAGTGAATCCCTCCCGTATGTGTTAGCAAGAACGACACTGAAAAAATCAAGAGATTTGAAGGGATCGAGAAAAAGGAAGAGAGGAACATGATTAAAATCCCATATGTCACCAGTTAAAGATTGGAGGCTACCAGTGCAAAGTCAGGCCCGGATCGTGAATGGCTTGCAGATTTCTGCTCTGACTGTGTAGGATAAGTGTTGGGTTCACAAGGTGTTTAGTGGGGAGGTACGTCAGCCAAGTATGATCTTACTGGCTTCCCATGTTAATGTTCATTCAGGAAGGACCTTTATTGCCGAGCAGGAGGAGGGCTCCAGCCAGCTGTGAAAACACCATTAAAGAGGCTTTAGTACTCATTTCACGAATACTTAAAGTTTACTTATTGAAAAAAAAAAATGAAATTAATGGACTATGCCTGGGCTTTTCCGTATTGTTCGTCCACGGGCTTTGACTTCCATACGTATCCGCAATGGCCAGGGACAGTCCTCTGTGTGCAAGCGTCCAGTGAAACTCAATCGCTAAGTTCCAAGAACACTGACTGTTTTATTTTTTCTGCTTTCCTTTTTTTGGAGAGGTGTTCTGGGATTACCATTTGGCCAGTGAAAATTGCACATTCACTTCAGAGTGATTGTGATTTGAAATGAGGCTGTTAAACAGGGAGATTGAGAGGTGAGGGGTCGCACCCGTAACGGACTAACAGAACCGCAGCAGGTCTGAAAGCATTCAGTTTTTGTGTCCGTTAATGGTAATTGAGAAATCCATACTTGCACTGTAAGAGGAAGGAAGCACTGTTTGCATCCTATATGGCAGACTATGGCAGTAGTTCAGTCATCTTAATGTGACTGATGGACAACAAAGACCTCTCTGTTCACAGAAACTGCCCCAACAAGAACAAACAATAATGTAAAGATGTAATGTAAGGTAACCTACTAAACTAGGTGTCAGCAACCTTTTTGAAATGATGTGTAATTTAAAAACCCAAATGCTTACAGCAACACTGCTTAACATGAGACTCTTTTTGTGTAATTTTTTTTGTGACCCGCATTATGGTGTCATCACCATGGCTTCAGACATGCACTCAGTTACACACATTACACATTACACCAGTAGGTGGCGCAAGTCTTTAGTGAAATATCAAATTTCATAAAAAGCAACATTTTGAATAAAAAGCTGAAAAAAATTGCATTTTTATCAAAGACTTCTTGATTTGGATCCAGTCCATCAACAAAGCTTGCACAGTCACATACTTTTTTGAGGTTTCGAGAACTTTCGATGTTTCATTCAGTAACATTAGGCAGTTTTTATTTATATGCTGTTGAATATTTGAGGATCACATAAGCTTACTTGTAGATAAACCACTTCTATCAAGTGCTTCTGGGCTGTGTTAACTCCACTTTTAGACATACATGACATACACTTCCCTAAGCACTTTCCCTTTAGAGAATACCTGTCACCATTTTGAAGTACGTTCAACTTCGTCAAATGGGAAATTAAAGTTTACTTGGACAGACCGCCTCGACCCCTTAATTTTGACAGAGGGAGCGAGTATACTCAATATACACTTCAGGCAGATCCATAGACCACAATGCAACACGATTTGTGACGTCACAGCAGATCGCGCTCAATTTACTCACACAACTCTAGTGTATGATGTCAGAGTTATTTTGACATTTAAACGCATTATAGTGTTGTATTGTTATCATTACCATTTGTGTAATTTTTTTTATATTTTCTCCAATGGCCAAAGCATACATAGGCCTAAATAATGGTGTGTAAAACAATTTTTAAATAGAAAATATATTAAATATAAATCAGCTCCATAGTGTATTCCAAGTGATCAAGGGCTTAGGGTGTTCCATTCAAACACATTGCAAGGGTTCCGCCAGTAGTGGGCACTGGTGCAGCAAAAGCAATAATGTACCTCTGGGGGAACAAGAAGGAGGGAAGTTGGTGAGGGAAGGGCAAAAAAAAGGACATAAACGCAGCCTAGATGTGCTTCTCATTTATTTGTGCATCCTCGTTTCCTTTCCTCACGTCTTAGATCCACCTCCTAAGGATGTGAGGGAAGGATATACACCTGTGTATCCTCCCCTCCTGACTCCTCAGGAAGCTTCCTCACTCCCCGTGCCTTGACTGCTCGCGGTGCAATTAGATCATTGAGTAGCCCTTTAAGATGGCGGAGTTCAATTGGTTTCTGGGTCACGGGCTAGAGGACGGAGGAGCGAGGAAACATCAATTTGAGTATTGAGAAGCACCCTAGTAGTTCTGAAGCCTTTGATTAACTTGTTCAGGTGTGTTTGATTAGGGTTGGAGCTAAACTCTGCAGGACAGTGGCCCGGCCTACAGGACTGAAGTTGCCCATCCATGAAGTAAATGACTGGCTGTATAAGTGAATCATTCAATCCTTCACCAAACCGATTCATTCTGGATCAAAACAAGTGACTATCGAAATGAATGGATCAGTGAATCATTCACCAATTATTCATTCATAAACAAAACACCATTATGCTGCGTGTTGCTCAGACATGCAAAACGGTGACTTTGTTTGGAAAATGGAATTATTTTCATGGCAGAGCAAAAACAGACAAAGAAGTTGGCAATTTTAATTTTGTGTCAAAATGTAAGATGCTCAATCTTAAAGGATTAGTTCACTTTCAAAAAATGTTTTGCTGATAATTTACTCACCCTGATGTCATCCAAGATAATATCCATGTCTTTCTTTCTTCAGTCAAAAAGAAATTAGGGTTTTTGAGGAAAATACTCCAGAGAAATAATGGTCTTATCTAGCGAAACGATCGGTCATTTTCTAAATAAAATAAAAATGTATATACTTTTTTAACCACAATTGTTCCTCTTGTGCTGGTCTGCGACGTGCCACGCATTATGTAATCACGTTGGAAAGGTCACGGTCATGTCATCTATATGTCTGTGTACTCCGGTTCAAAAAAGTAGGGAAGGGCGAAAAACTCCTCTCATTTTCTCCTCCAACGTCAAAATTGTCCGACATCTTTGTTTTAATTTTATTTATTTTTTCGTGACCTTTCCAACATGATAACGTAATACATGGCACGTCGCAGACCAGCACAAGACGAACTATTGTGGTTAAAAAGTAAATACATTTAAAAAAATTTTTAGAAAATGACCGATCCTTTCGCTAGATAAGACCCTTATTTCTCGACTGGGATCGTGTAGAGACTTTGAAACTGCATTGGGACGGACATTTGAACCTTCTTTTGAACATTGGGATAGATGGTTGCCATTGAAGTCCATTCCGTGTAGACAAATCCTGGAATGTACTCCTCAAAAACCTACATTTCTTTTCGACTGAAGAAAGAAAGACATGGATATTTTGGATGACATCGGGGTGAGTAAATTATCAGGAATTTTTTTTTTGAAAGTGAACTAATCCTTTAACTTATTTTTATTTGAACTGTCTACAAATGTCTACAGTGCTACAGTGCTAAAAACAGCACTCTTGCTCATGTAATAACTTGAATATCATAAAATACTGGCAAGAGACGGCATGTGTCTGCTCAAAGGGCCGATTGTTTTACAGTAGTGTTTTAAATTTTCAATTTATAGCCATACCTAAATTATTAATTTGATCTTGTCAGCAAATATAGTATTCTTTGTGAAAAGCTTTTATACTCGAGATTAAATATCTGTTTTCAATCAGCTGGTTACAGCAATAGTATTATGCAATTTTCAGACTTGTGTTCAGAAAGAAAAGCTGTACACACCCACTACTTCCACATCCCAAGCTGTATTTCTAAAAAATATAGCTTCATTGCTTTGTTAAAGGCAGGGTGGGCTCTGTATGAATTAGGAACCAGAGTTTTGTATACACAATCAATCAACATGAAGAATATATTTATTTTGGAAATCTACAGCAAAAAAGAATCAAGGACCTGTCCGTTTCTCTCCAAGATATTCAACATAAAATATTTTGGATGGTAAATTCAGTTACACAAATTAACAAAAAACATATTACATGCCCATAAAAAGATAATGCTGTCTGATCTGAGCAGATTTGATTTGACTGGATGTGTTATGACAGGGGTTGAGAAATGAGAGAATAAAGCCAGAGGGGTAGTGTAACCTGCTCCCGCTGCCAAGAACCATTCCTGCAATATCCCAACAGCGAGAGCTATACTGGGGGAAAGGACAGCAAGTGAGCATCCAGACCTGGGAACGGGCTTCTCACATCTGGAACGCGTTAGGATATACTTCTTTATTGAGCCTCGGAATTCCAGCATTACATGAGGAACAATCCCACCCATGCTCTTTACTGTACTCCCCTTTTTTCTCTCTTTCCCTCCTTTCATACGTCTGCACTACCTCTCCTTAGCAGGACAGCTTGGGCCAATGTGAGGGATTTGTTTTTGTCCTGGTTCACTGACCTCTGTCCTGGATAAATGACCTGCTAGGCTTATGTGAGCTAGAGGGCATTCATGTATACGTTTTAAATCACTGGCTTGGAGCTGAGGGACCGTGATGGTCAGAGTATCCGGGATCACGGATGCTCATGGTTTATTGTAACAGAGTCTCCACACTTCTGGCTCCATCTGAGCGTTACGGCTCCAAATGATGTGGGAATGATAGTCGTGCTGAAATTCCCTGAATCCTTAGGGGCAGGAGGGGAAATGCCCAATGGCATTGTGGGATATTCAGAAAGCCAAGAGCAGGTCCTGTATTTTGATTTGCAATGGCAGACGGTCCCCAAGGCTTGAGTGGAAGGGTCATATATTACTCCGCTATCATATCAGCAAGCTTGCATCTCCATGTGGATTTTCAATATGTTCAGTACTGCTGACAAATGCACACATGATTTTTTTTTACGGCCTGTCAGAAAATGGTATACTGTTTTGTGTGTGGTTGCATTAGAAGGAGAGAAGTAGAACCACGGGAAGTTGTTTGTTTATCCACAATAATGTTCTTATAATGTAACAATAATGTAAATCTAATCTATCTATCTATCTATCTATCTATCTATCTATCTATCTATCTATCTATCTATCTATCTATCTATCTATCTATCTATCTATCTATCTATCTATCTATCTATCTATCTATCTATCTATCTATCTATCCTCAGTGAAGTGAAAATGAGTCTATTTGAAATATTTGTATATTATAATATTGACACCATTTTCCCCAGAAAAAAATTATGCAGTTTATTAAACACACATTGACTTTTGTACCCCAATTGTGGGGCATGTTGTCTCAATGGAATATGCCAATAAACTAGGCCTTTCAGCTAAATTTAAACTAACTATTATGAATCAAAAACCGCTAATGAAACCGCTATAATGTAATTTTACATTTTAAATACATTTTAAAACACGTTATAACTTTCCTTGATGAAAATGACAAATCTGACAGTTTGCCCTAATGTGACATTCATAAAAAATAACACAGTATTTCAGTTAAAATCTAATTTAAGAAAATGTCTTACTGAGATAAACTGTAGTTAGTCATTTATGAGAACATGCATATATAATTACATACATGTGTCAATGTGAATGCATTTTATATTTTAGCACAGAACATTCCATCAGCTATACTGTGATTGACCCTTTAGATAAATAAGGCTGTCTAGAATCACTATTACATTCTTTTGTCTATGAAAGATTTCAGTAAATCCCCAACTAAGTCCATAACTGAAGCATTTTCCTTCCCATTTATTGTTCTGTGATATTTCTGGCTTAGTGCTTTGGCATTTGCAACATCTCTATAAAACTTGACCGGTTGATGTTACACTGCTGATTTATGGGAAATGATGAACTTGACTGCGCGGAGCTGATGTGATTTTCTCATGCACCTTTCACTCGTAACAGAACACACAGCAGGAGATGCGCACGAAAATGAAATTAGGAAAGTTAAATGACTTAGGGCAGTAATCGGCCATAAACCACTTGAGTAAACTCAGCAATTAGGTCTTAATGTTGTCAATATAACCGGCGAACTTATGCAGTTGACTTCGTTTATATAATAACATACTTTGCTCTTGCTAGAGAACGCCAGTAGCTATTTTAATATGTCTGTGTGTATATTTGTTTGAGTGCATGTGTGAGTCTATAAGTGTGTGTGTGTGTGTGTGTGTGTGTGTGTGTGTGTGTGTGTGTGTGTGTGTGTGTGTGTGTGTGTGTGTGTGTGTGTGTGTGTGGAAATGTTTTTTCAGAGTCATGTTTCCTTTGCACAGAACACATGCAACTTTGACTTCTATTAAAGGAAGAATTACTGCATAATTATGTAATGAATCAATGTTGCATTGCATCAGCCTTCACAAGCACATCATGTCTTGAAGAACATTATGTTTGCAGACTTTATGTACTAATTGTGTAGCCAGTGTAGAAGGTTTCAGCTCCTATCACTGCACACAAGTGAACACAATTGATTTAAACACAAACACATTGCCACATATCACACCACCCACACGGTGAACGTGATTTCACCAAGTACAACATGTTCCTGAATCAACATCCTTGCTGATCCTGGAACAACATTCCAATCAACCAATCAAATTTGAGGTTTATTTGCAAGTTTACAGTTTGTAACAACCAGGGTTAGGTGCTTCTACGTCAGTGTTATTCCCTCTGAATTTAGGGATACGTTATGGGTAGGGGTAGGGTTAGGACTAAATTTTGAGACTGGAATGTTGTTCCAGGATCACCAAATATCAAAGCGTCCCTTCCCAGCCGTACTGGTGCTCTCTGACAAAGGACAAATGTTCTTTAATGTCGCCTGGCTGATACGGCAGCACTTATCTCTGTTTCCTCCTCTGCCAGGAGCTGTGCTCAATGATAACAGTGACATCACTTCCTCTTACATGAGTGATCTTGCCCTGGGACTTCCTGTGTGAGGGCCTGTGATTCCCCTGAGAAGATATACTAGGTTCTTTTATTTTCTTCCATAACGACAAATACTGTAGCATCAAACACCACTATGGCTTACCTAAAAAAGTTTGACTCTGAAAAAATTGTCTCTGAGACATGAGCTTATTGTATGAAAGCTCTAAAGGGCTATTTTTAATGTAAATTGATCTAACATTTAAGAGAAATACCGGAAATGATCACATATACTGTATTCTGAATCTGAAGCCGAAGACTATGATTTTCAGTTTCAATGAGCATGATTAATCTTTCAAATATGAATGAGTGAGGATAGTATTTGTGATTAAAAAAAAAACCTTGATGCAGATGTTTTTTCATTAAAAGCAGAATAATACAGAAGTTCTTTGAGATTTTTTAAATAAACCGGTAATGGTACACCCTATGTCAAAAAAAAACAAAAAAAAAAAAAAACTATTTACTTAAATGTTGCAAATATATATTAACATAATAAAACTATTTGTGATTCTGGAAGTTCAAAAAAAAGTATTACTACCATTATAAGTGCATTATTTTTTGTCCTATGATTGGAGTTTTACCCCAAGTGTGGGATGAAAAGCCCCCGGTTGCCACCATTATAATTACCATATTATAAATAAAATAAAATTCTCACTCAAGTTATTTTGCTTTATTTATTTTTTAATAAAAAAAGTATCAAATATTGTTTGATTGCCAAACACTTGAGGACCAGAAAAAGGCACATTTTGTTGTTTTAGTCCTAAATTATGCTTGAATTAAAAGTAAAAATGATATCCTGACTGCCTAAATGCTAAGCAATAATGTGTAAGACGCGCGAGAGAGCGAGAGACCTTGCCATAACATGACAGGGGAAAAAAACCCAGAATGAGCCTGTGTGGAGAGGTCAGGAAAAGGAAAATAAAGCGTTGTGCACACATTGACCTCTCAGATAAAGATCAGCTTGAACAGTGTTTTAATCTATTTTCCCTTCTGTGCACAATTAGCGCTGTAGCAGAAAGCCGTCCACCTCTATTCCCAGCCTGGGCGGTGTGTGACGAAACTAGGCTAAGAGGTGAAGAGCTCATCTAATGCCCCGAGTGCTTTTTCAAAGGTCACGTTTGTACCATTAGAATCATTTGATTTGTGCAGATATGATCAGGTCCCTCAGAATCAGACATATTGCTAAGGCAATCACTGTTAACTTCTGGCAAAGGGATTTGCATTGAGCCGGTATGATGAATAGCATCTTGGCTATGATTTGTGTGCAGACTCAAGCCGGAGATGAGGAATGACGTCCAAAAATGTTAATATCATACAGTTTTATAGGCTTCAGCCAAAAAAAAAAAACTGATACATTAATAATAGCATGCTTGATCAACAATATAATGCTTTTCAAGCAATCAAATGGCATTTTCAGTTACTCTTGCATCATACTCTTCACATAATATAGTAAATCACAGCCTTTTCTAATTTGAGGCATGCATGGACAGGTTTGCAAATAACTCGCCGGCCTTCATCTTAACGATCCTTCTGATCAATAAATTAGATGTGCTACAACATTTAATCACATCTCAATTATAGTTTACTTCAAAGACGTATTCGAGTAAGTCCAAATGACCAACTGATCCTATTTCATTTCATTGCAACCATAGGCGTGCTCTGCAGAGAAAATCACTAGAACATCTCCTTCATTGAGAGCCAGTCTGATTAGATTGCAGCTCCCCCCCCTCTATCTCTCTGTAGATGAGTATAAGTTTGATCTGAACTAATTGATACATCCTAGTCCTGCGCCTGTACGCAAGGAGCCTATACCTTGGGCCAATTTAACTGTTCCACTCACTGAGTTTTAATTGAGTCCACATTAAAATTTACTTATAAAATAATAATGGGCTTCCATGCAAATGATCCCACCCCAATATTGCCACGGTCGGATTTGCATATCCACAAGCAGCAAGGGAGTTCAGAAATCAATATAGATGATTAATAATATATTGGGCCACAGGAATAATTAAATTCAATTCATGCAGAAACTCACTCAGGCTTGGCAAACGAAAGGTGCCGTTTGCCACACATTAATTTAACACAAGTTGCCGGGATTGCAGTTTCAATTACCGGGATTGAAATAATAAGGTGTGTTAAAAATTACACTTTCAAATATAGGTTATTTCATTTCATTTGACTGAATACATTTAGGGATTAATCCCCCTTTCTTTCCGCATTAACATATTGCAGTAAATTGCTGAATGAAATTGCTCCTTACAGTCGGGCGTTCCCATTTGAATATGTGCAGATTGTATCAGTTGGTCTTAAATAATCAACATCTGCTCTGTTTCACTCTGCAGAGCGCTGCCCCGGATTCAACATACACTATACCACACCGCGCACTCAATAATGCACCGTACGATACACCATTTTGGGCCCTGAAGTTTGTGCGTAAATAACAGAGCTTTAATGATTCATGGATTGACCAACTTTTTTTTAGCCTCGCTTAAATGAGACAATTTGGCAGGATTTCATCAACTGCTTTTTTATGACAGTCTTGGGGAGCTAGGATTCTCTGTAGAGTGATTTGGCTGTAGTGCGTTCTTAGTAAGCCCCATTATAGGATTATAATGTCCTAGATTATCATCATGATTCTGTTAACAACTTTTGTGATATTAACGTTAAGCCGAAAACGATTCGGAAAAGCTCGATCGCTTTAATGAACGTTCTGCAGGTGGCTGCTAAAACCATTTACCGTCTTTGTAACCTGTTTACCCACAATCCTCCCATCTCCACCAATGGGACCCCCTGTCATTGTCTGCATTCACACATTACCATTTCATCTCAAAAAAACAAACATCTCTCTCTCTCCTGTGTGTTTTTTTTAACGACAACCTCACATCCCATCAGAATTCGGTTTGCATAATGAATTAATCGTATGCATTTCAATCTCCTCTGCGATTCGGCCTGATCATCTTGAACTGCCGACATGAAATTATGGACATTATGTTTTCCGCAACCTTGTACATCTTGGGCATTGCCCAGGCATTGTCAACAATGCCCATATTTTTGGTCTTTGCCCGTAATGAATGCACTCCAATATGTAATGACTGAGTAATCACATTATCTGCTGCATCTAGTTTGCGCTGCCTGAGATATGCATCTGTGGCTCGGTGGTAATTGCCAGGCAGAGAGGAGGAGGAGGAGGAGGAGGAGGAGGAGGAGGGTATATGCCCTCGCAGGGGAGATGCACCGCAAATGATTATGCTGAATTGTTTTTGCAACAGGAGTGTCCGGCGTAATAAAGTTAATGATGTTGAAAGACATGGGTGAAAAAATCTATTAAAATGCAGATGTTTTCTTCTTTTCCCAGGGATTGGGTGACACTGTAGGCATGAGACCCATGAACACAGCAGAGAAACACGAGCTTTTATACTTTTGGATAAACCTCAGGTTATTTATACTGACTGTCTAAAATTATAAAATTATCTTTGGGATTTATTGGTCATGGATGTCCTTATACCAAATGTTAAGAGATTACTAAATCATTTTATTTAATTGTTGAATATAATAGAAGTGTTGCATTTTACCTTGATGTTTGCATTCACAACATTAATTAATGTTTTATTTCCCTTTATAAATGACCTTTTCTGCTTCACGCACTCAATCTGGAGCGAACTGGCGTGCGTAGCTCACAGACCTGCTGAAACACTGATTTATTATTTGTAAATATATAAATGTAATAGTGTATAATTATATATTTTATAATAATGTTATCTATACATGCATTAAAATGTAAATATCACACTTATACATTTATAAATAATAATTATACACCCATCACAGAAAACTTGCTGCATTTTTACATTTTCAAAAAGCATAATTCTGTATGATTTATAAGCTGGTTTCCTCATGGGGACCATAATAGGATTTCAGATATTGCCATCTTTTGTCCCCATAATGTAAGGCTTTACAGGCGACACACACACACACACACACACACACACACACACACACACACACACACACACACACACACACACACAATTGTGTATAATATATATAAACAATTTTTTGTCTTTTTTGTTCCACAGAAGAAATAAAGTATGGAATGGCAAAGTAAAAGGTCTGGAAAGTTTGGAATGACAGGAGAGTGAGTAAATTACACTTCTACAGGTATGTCAAAATAGCAAGTAATATCCTGTTTTCCACGATAAGGCTCTTTTCATATTTACAGCGGTAACATTTGCTCTGTTCATCATTTGATACGCAATCTATTTCTCCAGTGTCTCAGGATTTCAATCCCACATTTGGAACCCGGAAAATTCCCAAACAAACCTCTGAACATTAACAACTATGCCTCTTTCTTCCAGGTATCCCACATTTCTTAGTACAGCAATTAGAGTTTCACACACCACATAGGTTAACACACTCAGTCTATTCTCAATGACTCGGTGCCACCTAGAATCCTTTGCATTTGACATCCAGTCCTACAGTATCACTCCACACTGTCTTGTTCCATAGCTCTTGTGCTTTTTGTTTTCATGTTTAATTATATGGCTTCTGTGATTACCAGGTAAAACAAATTATGCGCTGCTCTGGCAGCAGATAAATCTTGGTTTCAATTTGCCGTAATGACCCGTGTAATTTTTAAGCTGTGCCTACATACCCGCTCTTTTAACGGGCATCATTAGTGGGCCGGTGTATTAGATATACATTTCTGTGGCTTAATTTGGTCTCTCAGGAGCACTTGTAAGGATGCAGCTGCTTCTGCACTGCTACACGACGCCCTTAATTTATTTATTTTAAATGCTGTGATTAATTGAGTTCTTGAGGAATGTGAGACATCCGTGCTGCTGAGGTCAGAGCCTCCTCCATATCTGCAAATTTCATGAGAAAAGCAAAAAAAAAAAAAAGGTAATGGATACAAAGGAAAAAACTCCCAGTGCAGTCTGTGCAGTGAATTATCCAGGAGGAGCCCAAGAGAAAGGAGGGGAGAGTCGGATTCACACTTGCCTGTGAGGATCTCACTCGCTACAGCTGTACATCTGACTATCACCTTCATTCATCCTTTAGACACCATAACCAGACTTTGTCAGCCTGCTGTATATACAGTAGAGACTTTATTTTATTGAGTACATGAGACATATATATATGCCTCATGCATATATATATTTACATATATATATATATATATATATATATATATATATATATGATCCGATGTAACTAGCTACTTGAGTAGTTTTTACACTGGATACTTTTTTACTCTTACTCAAGTAACTATTAAGATTATTACTTTTACTTTGAGTAAATATTTCTATAAGTACTTTCAGTTTTTGGATACTCTACCCACCTCTGCCAAGTGCTCTGACATAAAAAGTCTTCCTCTAGCCTGCAGTTTAAGCTTCTGTTGACTTCTACTGTTGTAAAGTAAAGGTGCTGTAAGCTATTTATTTATTTATCTATCTATTTTTGCATAAAACGTTCCAAATAACTGACAGATATCACTGCAATAGGTGTCATGAGAAATCACAGCTGTTTTTGTGGCAGCCCAAGGCTCTGTAAATAGAACAAAAGAGTCTTTTATCCAATCAGAAACACTTCTTCCTCCTGTGAATTCTTTTGTGTTTGAGTTTGTTGACATGTCTTTGGATGACAGGGTGAGAGGGTGTATGCACATATATATTGGGGTTTAAAAAAAAAGTTTCTTATGCACCATTTTTTTAATCAACAATATAGTAAAATACAACATGTTTTGTGCTGAGAACTTGTGTTCTGATTGGTTGTTGCATTGTACATGATTAGGAGACAATGTACTGTAAATATATACCTTTTCCTTTTATAGTTGTCAATGTGTGAGATTATTTTTGTCCTTTTGTTAATCCTTTTTTTGTTCTAGACGTTTAAGTAAAATGTTCTCATAAATGTGGCCCTCACAAACACAGACACACATGTGCATTCAGCCAGAGCTCGGATTCTGCATCTTTAGTAACCTTGCCTTATGTTTCAGCTAAAGATGACAAGTTGCTAGCTATACTCTTTATGTATGAAGTCAGCTTTATATCATAACACATGTCTCCATATATAACTCTTGCAGCCAATGACCTGTTAAACATCTGGAGTGGTTCAAGGAGCACTTATTCATTGAGAATTTCTCTCTCTTTCTCTCCGTAGGCCCTCTACAGTTCGTTTCTGGATTAACACACCTTTCCTCCATCTCTATCCATCCATCCATGTCCTCTTCCCTCACTTCCTCCCTGCTTGTGTCCAGAGAAAGGAACGTTCACCAAAAGATCTCACACCGGTAGCGCTGCAGGCAGTCTCTCTCTCTCTCTCTCTCTCTCTCTCTCTCTCTCTCTCTCTCTCTCTCTCTCTCTCTCTCTCTCTCTCTCTCTCCTCTCTCCTCTCTCTCCTCTCTCTCCTCTCTCTCTCTCTCTCTTTCTCTCTCTCTCTCGGCAGAAAAGTCTTGCCTGTGTGAGGAGGTTCCGTTGGGAGCGCCGGCTTTGGACGCAGGCCCAGATCAATGTGACCTAAATTCAAATGCGAATTAGAAGGCTGTCAGTGGGAAAGGACACTCTGCAAATGAGCTCAGACAGTGCGGGGCCGCTCGGGGGCCCACCGAACCTGGGCCTCGCCCCGCCTCGCCGTTTTAATAAGTTCCAAATGGGCGACCTGGCTGCAGCGTCTCTGATCGGCTGGCCGCCCCTCCACCTCGATCTCGCACCCAGAGCACGAGAACGGTGGGGCCTCAGCAGGGGCCACTGACTACAGGCTTGCCGACACACCTGGAGGAACCTGCCCAAGGTCACTGGAGAAATCTCGGCGAGAGAGGAAATACCAGAGCTTTCTAATGGGAGTGAGTCTTGATTGCTGTAATGGCTTAAACTGGAACATGCTGGAGCAGCGTATGATGGATATATTATGTGAGTTTTATGGCTTAGGTCAAGCTGTGAAACACAATAGTGTAGGTGAAAATTCATTGAGGCATGAATTATCTGCTAAAATGTAACAAAGAAAATTCTGTGGAAAGAAAGCCTTTAATTGGCCTTTTTACTTTGTACTATTTTTATAATGGGCCCCTTATGATTGAAGCATTCAGTGAAACTTCTCGTTTTAAGTCAAACCTAGAAATATAAAAATATATATTAAAACAAAGTAACATTATGATGTAAAATCAGAAAGATTTTGCACAATTTCTAGGTAAACTAAGCTAATTTGTGGCATTGATCATGTGAACTTCAGTACTAAAAATTCAGTACTAGTTAAAATTGTCCGCATTGAGTAAAAAGTTTTGAAAAAAGAATTGAAATATTAACATGGATTCCTGAGTCTCTTAGTATTTGTTCTTTGGGTCATGCTTAGAGAACATGGTCGTCAGGTTTCATGCAGTTTGTGGAGTCACTGAGTGGCACGGATGCCACTCGAGTGCCGCTGACAAAATAAGAAACTCTAAAATCTACAGTATATTAATGGTTCAGTTTTTCAGAACTTTTCACTCAATGCTGATAATGTAAATTATAAAACAAAAATCAAAATAGAAGCGTTTAGGCCCCACTGTATGCGCACAAACACATACTCGTGCAAAGATAAGACATAGCCGCTAGCTCTCACACACACTCACACACACCACTACTCTGTGTTATAGAGGTCATGTCTGCCACGCGGGGGGTGGGAGAGAGTGAATGAGAGGAAGAAAGTGCTATAATTCACATACCCCCTCCGCGTCCCACATAACGGCCTCTTCCTATACGTAGGGTGCAAGATCCATATGGGAATGCAGCCCTTTTGATTGTTTCCAATAGCATATGCTAATTGTTGATTGTCTTCAATATTATATGCTAATTGTACCGAATTAGCATAATTCATTAACATTTGGGTCCTAATTACACAATGAATAAAGCCGATCTTCGAAGCTGCGTTGTGTGCCTTGACTTACTAATGCGCCCGACGATTAATGCGGTTCTTATTTGCATATTGCTTAGGAACTTGAAATATTAAAAGCATCGTAGAGTGAAATTTGTGATTAGTCCCTGATCAAATGTTGTTTCTTCTCCCCCACTTAAAACACGTTGCTTTGTTGCCCCTGAGGTGAGGTGGAAATCTGGCGTGTTGGTTTATTTACAAAAAGAACACATTTGCCGACTTAAAGACATGCCTTAAAATGCAAATTACAAAGGATCGGCCGTGTGTTTTTTTTGCATTGATGTTATTCAACTTGTGTTAGGAGGAAATTTAGAGGAACAAACGAATGAACGGTTTTTGTGTGTATCACGACAGCTGAACATGTTTAATATTTGATCTTATATTCTCTTTGAAATCCTCTGATTAAACCCAATTAATGAGGCCCACAAAGACTAAAGCCAAATGATTCTCATTTCTCTCAATGAGGTAACCGTACTCGTACAATTATATCGTTTTATCAAAAAGATCATACGTCCCATTCTACATTTTCTTTCAACAACTATAGCAATAAAAAAATGGCAAAAAACGTTTTCTTAATCAATTTTTTAGTCTTTGTCTTTCCAGTAAAAATAGCTAAACATCTTTAACTCATGATACATGTAACTCTAGATAAATTAAAATATTTAATTTTTATATTATATGTATAGAGCGTTTTTATTTTTTATTATATTTAACTATTTTATTCTTATATGTATATATTTAACATTTAACATCCTTTTTAAGTAAATCCATCTACTTCTAATGTGCATGTTCTGTTGAAAAAGTGAACACAAAAAGCACTTTAAATCTTTTGTTTCCTTCTAGTTCTCTTCGCACCTGGGCCTGACTCCTTAGGATAGGATTAAGGGCCACACAGCGGGGCCTCGTGAGGAAGGGCCAACACAGAGGTAATTGAACAGCGCGTCTCTCTCTCTCTTTCTCCGAGTCTGCCTCTTATTCGGCGGTTCCCCATGAGAGTGTGAAGGCTGGAGATCTGGAGCCTTTAATGAATGGAGAGTGTCATTAAAATGATAACCATTTCCTCCGAGATCATATCCAATTTAAATGCATAAGAGAAAAAGAAAAGAGAAGTACGAAGAAAATTGGTAATTGAAAAATCTTTGAGTTTTCTGCCATTCAAACAGTAAATTTAAAGCTTCTGAGGGAAGAAGTTCTTGTTTGTAGCTATGCCGACTAGTTCCAATTACCTCTCTTTTTTCCCACCGTTTAATCCGTTTGGGAGCCTCTTGGAAAGTGCTTACACCTTTAACCCCGAAAGCATGCTCTCATAGAGGAGCTGCGCTCTGTTATACAACAGACTGCTGTTAAGAGGATATATTGGTGTAAAAAATGCAAATAATCAACTGAAAATTTAAATGATATTTTATAATGGATATGAGTGGATATAAGCAAGCGTGTAATGAGAAACAATCAACACACTAGCAGGATACGATGGCATCAACCAGATGGTAAATTACTCAATTCATTTCAACTTGGTGATGTTGAAGTGTGTTAGTGCCCGATGGAAAACAGAGCTAATCCAGGTGGCTTCTTGGATAGTTGTCATGAGAAAAAGCTTGCTGCTCATTTCTCATACTGTTCAGCATGAACACAGCAATGACATTTCTCTCCACCTAAAAATGTACAAGTTGAAAAATACATTTCATTTGCAATGTTTATAGAACTCTTAATTGAAAGCCATTATGTATTTAAACTGCACTGCATGGCCTTCTGGGAAACGCTAATACAGACAATCTTCGAGGTCTTTGGTGACTGTCACACCAGGGGGCAGCTGCCTAATCTGACTATATTCTTCAGAGATTAGTGTAACAAAATAATCCAATAAAGTTATTATGTATACGCTAAGAGCACTTCGTTTTCTACCACGATACACGATTTGGACATGGCTTCGTTTAGCGTGACAAGCTTAATACTAAACAAGGATATTGAGTCTTTGACCTCCCTCTCCTTGGCCTTGATTAATATAAGAATTTAGCACAACAATATACATTCAGAAACTTCGTCTCCACAATAGTTTGCGCATCCACATACTGCAGTTGTCCAAGTGTGCAGCCTTTGTTAACGCAATTGGCGAATAGCTACAAGCCAAAGCGTTCTGCATGCACTGCGCTCCAATCAAATGTCTCCATTAGTTGGGCTTGGCAACAAATGCAGCTGAGAAGCGCTTCCACACAAAGCCGCTCGCTGCGAGATCGTATCAATGGGGGTTCTGAGTGTTTATCAAAGAAATTACGGATCATAACATCACCCACATTGCTCTCCGAAGAGATGCCAGACCCATCTTGCATATTAGTCCTTGATGAGAAAAATGCAATTAAAATGTCAACTACTTTTTATTAGAATCTGCCCACCCTGTGGAGCTCCGAGTCCTCTAGAGTCCACTGCAGGCAGTCGAAGGATGGCACGGCGAAAGGGTTCCGTCAGAGATTCAGCTGGAGGAGAACAGCCCATTTGGCTCGTCCTCAGATACGTTTAATCTACCACCTATCCACCTATTCTACACTGGAGAGCTAGGGTGGTCTCACCGGCCTGTAGCACGTCTCCCTAGAGTGGTTTATTTTAATGCTCCGAGTACCTTAAAGTTTAACAGAAAGTGTGTTGGTGCTTTGACGGCAAAGGCAATCGCTCATTTGCAGAGTGACCCACATTAGTGGAGGCGCTGAAGAGAGCTTCTCTGTTCTTTGTAGCCATGCAATGGACTTGCATTTGGCATGTCGTCAAAGGAAAGTATATTTTTAATGGTCCAAATACTTCTTGAATTCAATTTTGTTCAGATGAGTTCAAATGCTTTAGAGATATTAAAGAACAAAATTTCAAACCAAGACGTATTTATTTTATATAAAGGAAGTACAAGCTTTTCACAGAGAAAAATAGAAGTTTGTTACAATATTGTTTGTTATAATACCTTTAGGCCAAGTAGCTTTAAAGTCATTGCAAAAGTGAAGTGAAGCATCTTTTGTTTGCAAATGCCAATTGATTTGATGTTTTGTTTTCTAAAAAGTACATCTATACATTTTAAAGCATGTTTTAAGTGTCCATTACTTTTCTTAAGAGGAAAAAATGACGTTTTAGTCGCATAACATCGGTTAATGGAAACGTTGTCATTTTGCAATCGTTTTTAATCAACATCTAGAAAATATCGCACACGTTTTGTGCAAATCTGTAATGGAAACCAGGCCTCTGTTGAAAACAGTTGTGCTGCTTAATATCTTACTGTAATATTTCTTTGTGAAATCTGACATTTGTTAGGAGTCTTTGATGAATAGAAACTTCAATAGAACCGCATTTATTTGAAATAGAAGTTAGAATCTTTTTCAACATGAAATGTCTTTTCTGTCACTTTTGATCAATTTAATGCATCCTTGCTGAATACAATTATTAATTCCTTTTGAATTGTAGTTTATGTATATACATTAATCTCTCCCTTTTTTGTAGATAGCAGAATCATCTCGCTGATCCAGTCTAAAATGTATTTAATTAGTCAAAGCTTAATTTTTAAATATGTGGACATGCTTTTATATGTTGACACTCTGTGGTTCTTTCTTCCTCTGTTTCATATCGGTTTTAATTTCAAGTTGGATAATTACATTAATAATTTACCTAAAGAAACTTTTTACAGCATAATGACCTTTAAGAGACATGCAGTATTTGTTGTGTTACATCTGATAACATGACACTGATGCTGCGGGAAAAAATGGAAAGAAAAAGGAGAAAGAATAGATCTTTTTAATGGAATTTAACAATAGGTCTCTGGTGTGCTCATTAGGATGACCAGTTTGACTTATTTTACAGCCATTTGTAATTAGTATCTGTGAGAGTTATTGCCATAATCAGCCTAGCGTTGCTCCTGACTTCCTTTGTTAGCCATTAACTTTGCTGTTTTTTACTTGGTGTGTGAAGGCGGTCATTCGTTAACGGCAGCCGTTGTAAAACTAATAAAACTGTACGGTTCCTAAAGGAGAGGTTTCATAATTTCATAGATATGAGATTTTTCTCAACCTCAAAAGCAGCCCTGACAAGACCGCGCTTGACCGCATATTGGATACGAGTGTGACGTTGGCGATAAATAATCCTGAAGAAATTTAGTAAACCAACGCCTAACAGTACATAATGATACAATGATTTGTGTGACTTGTTTACTATTGCCGTACATCAGCTAACAGGTGTGGGCGGAGCTTCCCATCCTCAGTGCCTACAGTTGCAGCTGGTCACATGACCCATAAATCACAGTGCAGTAAGAAAAGAGTCGAGCTCTGAGCTGTGTTTCAGAATAGTGATGAAGATCTGTGACCCAGGGGCTTTAGTATATCATTCACCATCAGTCTTTGAGTTCAGGCCAATCTCTGCCTTCTCCTGCACTGGGTTTTATTTCTTGCGCCTTTAGTGCCCAGCTAATGGCTTATTTATTACTTCCATACTTTATAAAGAGGATCCTGTGTGGCCTAATTAAGGGCCGGCCTTCTTTGGAATTCTATGATAATTATGGGGCTTCGTTGTTTTAATATTAGTCCTTGCCAGGCTGGAACTCTCATACGTTCTCACTGTTCCCGGAGGGGATTTTTTTATGGCCGCTTTCACTAAGGGTAGACTGATGGATCTCGGGCAGAGCGGCAGTGAATGTTTATACGGCTGCAGTGAAAGTTGAGTCATCTCAAATCTCCTGTTTCAAAAGTCCTTCAACAATCTGCTTGAGCTGAAATATATATGAGAGCGCCGCTCACCACAAGCTACCTCGCATAGTTAACGGAGAACTGACTTCGTCGAAGACGCTTTGCTGAGAACTCGGCTGCTGTGTAAACATGTGGAATGACCCATTAAAGCTCTCACGGGACGCAAGACTATATGGAATATTTTCTACAGGGCTCTCACACTGAAACATACATATTCATGCATATGCGCTAAAAGTCCATTGCAACATAGATGCTATCGCTGACAGTTTCCACATATTTATAACGTTAGACAAATTCATGAGTTAAATATATACATTTAGTCTGTCTATCAAATTTACAGTGCATAAAGCCATGATATGACCGTGATGATGAATAAATAAGTGTATACGTCTATGAGATTATAGATTTTAAAGATAATTGTTGATTATGGAGATTTACATTTATGCATTTGACTTTTATCCAAAGCGACTTGCATTGCGTTCTGGTATATAAAAAAAAATTCAGTTCATGCATTCCCTGGGAATCCTTTTAATGTTCCTGCAGATGGTCCCATTTCAATCATTGGATTTCTGCTTAGATTCATACACACTTTCATTTAGTCTGTCACCAACATTCACAAATGCTTTTACCCAGAAGGCACCTGGAACAGTGTCAAATAGATAAATATTCATGGATGGAGAATAGATGATGCTTGGTGAAGTAAATGCTGGTATTGAGCGAGAGAAGTGTGTGTTTGGTGCAGGTTACAGAATTAGAAATGCCACTTATCTTTATAGAGAAATAGGTAACATTTTACAATAAGGTTTCATTTGTTAACATTAGTTAGTTAACACGAACTAACAATGAAAAATACTTCTACAGCATTTATTAATCTTAGTTAATGTTAATCTCAACATTTCAAAACCAACAATCTCAAATCATCGAAACTTTTACCTGTTAACATTACTAGCATGAACTTGAACATTTTTATTAACTAACATTAACAGAGGTTAATAAATGCTGTAATAGTTATATTGCTCTTTGTTAGGTAATGTTAGCTTTTCGCTAATGTTAACAAACGAGATCTTATTATAAAGTGTTGCAGAGAAAATAATTCTCAAGCCAATCATTTTATACGTTACTGTAATTTTTGATTAGATGACATCATCAGTGCTTCTTAGGAATTATACCTTAGTGCCTCTTAAAGTCAAGTCACATACGGTTTTGCCTCTAATCAAAATTAGAACAAAAAGTTGTGATTTAATCTCAAAGCTGGTTTGTTTCAAGGCTTTAAACTAGTTATTGACAATGTATTTGAAATAACTAAGGAGGAAATGAGGGTGGAAACTTCTGGAATTAAAGCCACTGAAAAAGCAACTCTTTTTTTTCTTTTTTGTATTTCCTTGCTTACACGAACCTCTCTGAGAGCCCATAACAATACACTCAAAATGTCATGTTAAATATTGTGAGTGAAATGGAAGAAACTGTTTCAGTGCTCAAGAAAGACATCTCAAACCTCCCAAAGAAAATTCCTGAACAACATGATCCTGCAGACCAAAAACTTGCAGTAGACATGCAGCGATGATCCAGCCAGCGAGGTGAGGTTTTGAACATGTGCAAGAGGATGTGTTTTGCAGATGCAGTGCTGATTGCTGCTCATCTGTTCATTTCATCACCTTGTATTAACGAAATAAGTCTGACATCTATAGAAAGGCCTGGATTAGAATCATCATCATCAGACTTTCTTTACGATCTGCTGTTGTAGTTATCCTCTGCGTGCCTTTGGGTGCTCCGACAGCCCATTGTCTCTCCAAGAAAAGCCTCATGGTCCGCTGTAAATCTGCCACGGAACGAGAAGCTCTCCTACGCGGATGCCGCCGCGGCCTCGCTGGCCAAATCCCTGACTTGGGCCGGTGCCGTTTGCTTTTTGGCAGGTGTCTGCAGCTCATGTCTGCTGATTCCATCAGAGGTATTAGTTCCTTTACCTCCATCCCTCCTCCCCCTCCTTGTGTTCTCATTAAGCAAGCAGAATCCATTTGTTTAGCGAGTGACTGTGAGCACACCCAGGCTGCAGATTGATTTATTAACTCTGATTTGTACCTGGGAGATGATCACAGTGTCTCTGCTGTTTGAATTTCAATCGGGAAGGGCTTCCCTGCTCACCGGGAATCTTCTAAAGAACAACTTTTCCTTAAAGTATAGTGGTTCTCACCTGGTTTTGCTTCGGAGCTGGATTTTACATCAGACATGGTGACCCATCTTAACAAAATTGAACGGATTTTTAATACATTTCCTGTTACATTTACTACAAAATCTGGGATGGCAACTTGGTCCCTATATATTTAACATTTCGACCTCTACTGGATGTACAGTATGTCATGGATATAGATATATATATATATATATATATATATATATATATATATATATATATATATATATATATATATATATATATATATATATATATATATGGGATATAATATACTGTAAAATATAAAATTTCTTGGACTACTTTAGCCTGTTTTGTTCTTTACAATCAAACTCAAATATAAACATAGCATACATTAATGCAAACAATTTAACAACATGAAATGCACATAAAAATAAAGGAATTCTTTCAACTTAAAATATAATTGGAATTATTAAATTATGAGATGACCATTTTTTATACACAATATTATTATTTTAGTATTATGTATATTTTAATTTAGTTTTAACTTTTTATATTAGGCTATTTTTTGTATGTTCAGTTTTATTTTAGTTTTTGTTAAATGCTTTTGTCACTTTTTTATATTTATATTTTTATTTTGCTTTATTTTTATTTAATTTAAACATATTCATTTCATTTAGTTGGCAAAGCTAACTCAAAAATTTTTTTTTTTTTTTTAAGCCTTTCATCTAATATTTATATTTTATTTCAGCTTTATTTCAATAATATAATATGGTTTTAGTTCACTTTAAAAATACATGATCAAGTTTAGTAAAGTATAGTAATGTTTATTTGTTTTTGTTTCACTGGGCGTTTGCAAAAAAAAAGAAGTGCATGTTTGCAAGACGCGTATTAAAATATATATTTACTGTATAAATAATTAGTTTGTGCCCCAGATGTCTGCAGTGATTATATCTGCTCTCAGATAATGGTTTATGATGATTCTGCATATGTTTGTTCTTCAGGGGTTGGCGTTATTGGGAAGCACTCACTCTCTGCCTCCATTTCCTGTCCCGTTTAATCGCTTCCAGGTGAGAGGTGTTCCTCCGACCTCTTCTGGGAATGCTTATTAAAACTGTTTTCCTATTGATATCGTGGGTTTGATATTTACCAGATTTGACAAAGTAAAGATCTCATGTTTGGCATAATATTACAAGAGAAACATAAGTGAATTATTTGGCCTGCACGGCTGGAAATATAACATTGTTAAAGCGCAGGCTTGAAACTCAATCCTCGGTCCCACACCACATTTGGTTTTCATTCTTTTTCTCGAAAATTTAACAATAGCACCCAGGGATTAAGTCATGAGGCAGGTCGCAGCCAAACCAAACATCCTGCCTCCTACAGAATAATGAAGACAGATGAAAAAAGGAAACAGGTGTAAAGTGTACTTTTTTTCTTTGTTTTCTCAAGGAGGCGTTTTACGCCGAGGTTGTCTTCGAACGAACGAAGGCCGCCTAAAAAAGAAAAAAACCAATACCAAAACAAAACAAGGGATGTTATTCTTCTTTCAACACAAGCAGGGTTCCCGGGACGCAAGCTCTCTGGGATGTTGCAGGAGTGATGGGGCTTTCTCCAGCTCGCCTCTTAGCCGCTAGGATCGAGTTTCCCGCCAAGGGGGGTGTGACAGCGCTTCTTCCCCAGCAGAGCAACCACATCCAGCGACACTTCGTCTCGGTGACCCGGTCACACTCTCCACACGGCCCTCTCGCTTCAGGGCCACACAAGGTCCGATTGGCAACGGAAATGATAATATTTCTTCAGCTGATACCGCGAGCGGTTTCAAAATGGAGAGATCGTGGTGAGAGAATGAGGTGTGGTTTTAGGCGGAGGTGATGACAGGAAGGAGGGACTAACTGGGAAGAAACGCCGCTGCGGTCACACGCAGTATAAGCCTCCTAATTAAAGTGAGATTTTCTCTTCTAGAACGGCAAACGGATTTGGTTTGAACAGTTATTCTGACAGGTGATTTTTGCATCCACCTTGGCTGTGAAAGACATGCATCTATAAAGCAGTATTCATCGAGAGCCATCCGGTAACACTTGTCAAACTCAATGACAGGTCGAGGAAGAGCAAGTAACAAGTGTTCAGCAATGCATGTCTCACTTTATGAGCAAACGCACATCAACTGAATCAAACCACGTCAATCCCTCTTACGTTAGATCACCGCGTGACCCATGGGTGTCAGCGTGAGATCTTTCCCATTCCTGCTCCGTATGGAGTTCTCTTTGCTAGTAGCCCTAACAAACATTTAAACGTATCTCACGATCAAAACCGAGATTGGCTTTGACAAGAATGATGGATCACTTCTCAATAACTCACACCTGCAGAGGCCATTTGCTTGTGCCACGGTGTAACACAATCGTCAAATCCGGGAGGAAACCGCAACCAACAGCGGGAGATACGCCTAAATAGGTTCTCCTTCAGACGAGAGCCGACCATAGCGCAACACATGGTTTTGATGGGCCGATGTGATCTTTCCAGAGCTCCTTCAGCGATCGTGGCTTTCCTGGCTGGAGGTGAACTTTTGCACGGGTGATTTATGCACCTTGTGAACTGTGCAGAGTCGGTGGAGGGATCCTATGTCATCATCGGCTGAGGCCTCATGCACTTCCTGTTTAAGATGACTTACAGTTCCCTGTCAGTCCTCTGGGCCTGTTTTACTGCTGCCCAACCCCGCGCAGGATCAACGGCGGCCCTGCGCTGTCACTATGACATCATCAGGACACAGGAAGCACGGCCATTCCTTACTCGTCAGGGTGGCTGATACACAGATGGGCCGTACTTGAGGAGTGACATCATGGCATTGAGTTCTCTGACTCACCCACACACCTGGAAAGGAAGTCTTTGAGAACTATTTCTTGCATTATTTGTATAATATAAAAATTCTACTTCTTAACTGAATAAATTATTTGGTTGAATGATGACTTTTTTGAGCGAGCTATTCTTTTAGGGTCACGAGAAAAAAAATACAAACCAGTGTCTCTCACTCACTTACCACAAACTCTTTACTTGTTTTCATATTCAACTAAAGCCCCATTTTTCTTCTGAAATATCCATCAAACAAGAATATGAAACGGGAGTCTTGCCCTAAAACTGTCAGGTGTGACTGGTGGTTTCAAGCTTTGACAAACCAGCTTTAAATGTTTCCCCTTTTATGCCTGGTACACATTGTATGCTTTTGGCCAATCTTAGCGATTTTCCGTGGTCGTTGCGCCAAAAGTTGGTCCAACGTTGTACATTGAGAGAAATTCAAAGACGGCCGTTGTCACGACCTTGTGACCAAAGATAGCCTGCGATCATTTTCTGACAGTTTCAGAAAGTGTCAGATTAGCATGATGATCTCAAGTGTGTTTTCTGCTATGACCTACGTCTACTGACTAGCCAATAAAAATACAACATGAAATGGCGTTTTCATCAACGCGACACTGTGCCAAAACTTAAAACCACTTACCGCAAGCTCCATTTGCAAAATTGGCCTTTTTTTCCCTAGCCAAGACCGTGTCCATATTCTCCTCTTTCGTTTCTTCTTTTTTAGCGCACATTAAAAACCACAATTGCCAAAGTGCCATTTATCTTGCTCTATTTGTTTACCACTAGCGCATGCTGATTACTTTTTATTCTTCAATTCTGACTTGCGTCGTAGCCTACGATTCAATAGGTTTCATACATAGCTACATGTCGTTCCCAAGTTTATTACATCCATGTTTTGTAATGATCTTATAGGATTGTCGAAATCGCGCATTACTCAAGATGTCCGTCATTTGGCTGCACCAGTCATTTCTTTGTGGAGGTATTGGAAGCGTGGAACTGTTATCGTAGGGCTGACGTATGGATGGCAGTGAAACACAAAACTCTCCATGGGAAAACTCAGAACACTGTCGTTCCCTCAAAGATGCAAGGCTGCTATCATTCTCCCACTCACAAACAGACAAGTGGATATTCATTGAGCAACAATAGGAGGGTCATGGTAGTGCTGGAAACGTGCTCATCCAGGGTTGTCGAGTCCGGTCTCGGCAGCATGGACTGAGAGATAGACGGAGCTCTTATACTCCCACACACGTTCTGGAGATACCAGGCAGATTTCCTGTTTATGAGCTAAAGCTTTGATACAAGCTCTGCTGCCCAATGCCATCAAAGGCTGTGAGGACCAAGAAGATAAAGATACAAGACTTCAAATGACCCGCTGCTGACTCACTGTAGATGTGCAATAACACACGTTGATGCAGTTACACTGAGCATGCTCACATTATTCTCCCTTATACACATGCATATTGATGCATGCATTGAAGCCACCAATACATGTAAATGTGTACAATTGATTTGTTTTTTATTTCATTGTAAGCATGAACCTTTACATTTTGTTGGATTTATACTTAAAAACACTGCCAAATGAATCTTTTATCACTGTGTTCTCTCTATACTTTTCCATTAAACTTCTGCTCAGAGATATAGTGGTTAGCTAGTAAGACTGACTTTAGGTGTAGACAGACATGCTGTAAACTAGCCAGTGTCGACTGTGCAATTTGTGAGACTGTCAAACTCTAGAGGTAATCAAAAGGCCACCAGCTTCATGTCTCGGATATTTCCTTGACATGAGCACAAATCACGTTCTGAATATCTCCCTCATTCTGTCCTATCCAAGCAGGGAGCTCAGGAAAATGACTGCGCTGGAGTGATTTCAGGAATGATTGATTCTGATCTGCGTGGGTCAACGTGTCTTTATGCAGGTTCAGCGCGTTGGATTTGAGGGCCAAAACTCTTGAAAAAAAAAAATTTGAATGTGGTCTTTGGATAAGGTTTCAAAAATATATCCCATCAACTGAGCAGTGCTGGCAGGCGGAGCAGACCAAAAGGTCGAAGCCTTGGAAGGATGAGCCTCGCTGTGAAGTTTGGAGAGTTCTGGCCTGAGATGGTCCACCCCATGCTGAGCAGCACAGCATAAAAAGTGACTTTTATAACTCGATGGACTGTTGATGTTTTTAAAACATTGTGAAAGTGAAAAAGAGTCTGTGCGCTTCACGTTATAAAGACGCTTCACAGAATGCTTTCAAGCCAAATGTAATCTTTATTTTTCTGTTTCTGTACAAAAAGCACGGGATCACAGGGAAAAAAAACCTGAAAAAAAACATGCATTTATTTACAGCATGGTCAGAGAGAAAAAAGGAAAGTAGAATACATCTCCCTATCTGAATTCTAAAGACAATAATTAAACATTGTGCTTTGATATATTTTGATATATTTCATATTTCACAAAGATGCAGTACCTTTCTTCATTTCACTTTGAGTTCAACATTTCCAAAGAAAACAGGGTTTGAGAAAGGCAGAAGCCAGCTCTCTACATCTATGACAAAAAACCTTTCACAAGCTATTAGGAAACTCAATGCATGGGTGAAATGGATGGACGTGTGTGTGTGTGTGTTTGACTGTGTCCAGCCAAGCTGGATCTCTGAGATGTTTTCATGTGAACTTTGAGATTGAATTCAGCTGTTGTAGTATAATAGGGCACTGTCAAATTGTATTTTCTTTACCCCATTTATGTCTAAACCCCAAAAGGACGAAAACGAAGTAATTAGGTCACCTGTGAAATTAAAAGAGCTCTTCAGAAACCACTATTTCTTTCACATGTCATCTTTGCAAACACACACCTTCACATACTTCAAGAAAATAGGAAAAAAAAACATGACTGGAATATTAAACTTTTACGTCGTTTTCAAGTGCTCACAGTTAGTGATATTTGGTCGTGTCCAACCAAAGAAACCACCTTCATGAAGATGACAACCTGCAATATGTTGATCACGTCATATTTCCTCATGATTTTCCACATTTTCTCTACTGAGAAAATTACCATTTTTAATGTATCATATCACAGACTTTTTTTTTTCTTGATTTTTGATTTGGAATGTTGGAGCGCATCCTATTTTAAGGCATCATTATATCTCCTTCCAATATTGAATTTCACAGCTAATCCACTGAAATGTGGATTGCGATTTGCATTTAAATACAGATTGCATAACTTGTGTGCATGTGTGCGCAACAACAGTAACAATTTCACTAGCCACACTGACCTCACTGAATGGTTCCACGTCAAAATGTCCTCCGTTTCAACAGGTTTGGTCCATTTCTGGACATGCGATACAATAATCATGTGGCACATTAGATATGACAGCATCGAAATTTTGACATTTCACCAGTCGACACAGTGTGGCGAAACAACGGATATCTAATGTAAAATAAACCTCAACGAGGACAGAGAAGTATTATGGAAACATTTTAGAAACATCAACAAAATCACATGATGAACGATTTCAGCTATAATGACCAAAGCAAAGAGTAATCCCCCAAAAAAATCATCTGAAAACATACTGGTGCATATTTGTATAAGTTTTTCTCTTTTTTTTGTTCTTTTTTATTATCATTATTATTTTCTTCTGCTTGCTAAGATACATAGCTCTTGTAAGTGCCCCAACAAAAATAGTGCATTAGGAAATAACTATGATCATACACGTTTCACAAGAACACACAAGACAAGAGGAGGAACAAGAACACAAATGCTTTTAGCAAAAAGAAAACATTAAATATACGATTGAAAAAATGTTTTGTCGATTTGTTTTTTGATTTTTTTACAAAAGTGGTGAAGTTTTACACCCTGCTTTAAAAAAAACAGGTGTCCTGGTCATGTCCAGACCTCTTTTTTTTTGTCATTGTCGTTTTTGTTTGTACAAAAAAAAGTGTAATCCCTTTTATTTTTCACTCTTTTTACAATATCTAAAAGGTATTAAGACATCAAATGTGTTGACAGATATTTGATACTATTATTCAGGCCTAACTCACCAAAGAAATCCCGAAACAAACTTTATAAATACATACAAAAAAGCACAATAAGAAGTTCAACAATAAGTCTGGTACCTAAATGTGATTAAAACTGCAGAAAGCATTCCTGGCTTAAATCTACCTATCCACACACCTGGAACTACACTGGAACTACAGAAACAGTATGAGGAAAAAACGGCTGACCTCCATCATCCTGATCATTGCTAAATATCACGCTTTTCAGTCTGGGATCGGTTCGTCTTTGTGCACCACTCTGATGGTTTAAAACAAAAGCGGAAGGGAATAAAATCAGCTTGATGTTAAAAACCAATGCATTTTGTAAATAGGAATGAATCGTTTTCGACTGGCGTTTTGAGCTGTGGCAGTCCCATCTGGATGAGTGGCGTCTCTTCTCACAGTGGAAACAGGACAGACATACAATATGAAACGAACAGAGAGGAACCAGTCTATAGACAACATCAGCCATGCAAAGAAGCCCCTACGGTCGTGGACGAATCAAAACCTCGGCTTCTCGTTCCCATTGCGATATTATCCAGCTTTTATTGTCCCGCTCGAAATGCCACCCGGTACGGCGTTCTCAGAGTCTCCAAGGATGAAGTCGTAGAGGGCAAAACAAACACATCTATTGACATTTCAGGACTCGGGACATTTTCATATATATATATTTTTTTTTTTAGTGATCCAGGTGTAGATGTTCTTTTCGGGCAGCTCCTCGTAGGACTGGTGATGTTCAATAAGGGAGTGGCAGACAGATTTGGTGAGCCAGTGAGTTTGTTGTGGGCTCAATGAAGCCTTAGAGGAAGATCAGGTTCCTCTTCACATGGGAGGGACGATCAGACCCGCCATAGCTGGAAGAGAAAAACAACAAGAGGTTATTTGACAAAAATAGAGACGGTTTAAATAACAGATATGATCTATTTGACTTTCTTAAATCAAGATGCATTTGACTTAAGCTTAAGCTAGTCCCAGACTAAAATGCATGTTTGAGCCGCCTTAACTGAAAACAACTTGCACTGGCATATCTTAAAATATCAGTGCCAATGTTTTGTCTCAAGATGCACACCAGTAATTGTTTTTTCTAAGGAACGTTTATAAAATATAATTAAATGACCTAATTTAACTAACGCCTAGTCCTGGCTTAGTCAAAGTCCTGTCTGTGAAACCAGGCCTAAGTCTTTTTTTAAAAGTGAGTTTATGTTTAAAACAAGAACAATGATCTGCCAATGGGGTCAGGGGAAAAAAATCATTAGTTATAATACTTTTTTTTTTTTTGCAGTGTATGACCTATTTGAATCATACAATTATGGTTATTATGGGTCAATAGTGCAGCTCATTCCATAGTCAGTCTTGAGTGTGTAATATTTTTAGCTAAGCTACAGAGTTTCCTTAGTACAAATTGAAAGTTTATGGGCTCATAACATGCAAGTAACATGGAAATTGATCTTTTATGAATAAGTTATTGACTCCATGCAACTCTGAAGTAATTTTAATACTATTTTACACTAATTTCCCCCAACAGACATCACCACCTGCATGAAAAACTAAAACATTTTAATTTGTTTTGCTGTAAATGCAACCAATCTAAGTAAAAAGTAGGAAGTTATGGATCAACTTTGTCCTCAAAACTGTAGTGCCATTTGTTTTGTTGACACATTCTAGAGGAGGGTCTTGTTTCCTGATTGGCTCAGAGTCAGGAGAGGGGTGGGGTGCTCACCCTGTAGGCTGCTCCCATTGGTGCTGGTGCAGGTGGGGGGCGGGGAGGTCTGTGGCCGGACGACAGGCGCGAAGGCGCTCTTCTGTTTGACTGCAGAGATCATATGGACAGGAGAGAATGAGAAAGGGCCCGCAGACAGAGAGATGGAAGTAGGGATGCATGAAGAGGAGGAGGAAGAGGAGGCATGGTGCTCCAATAGAGGACTGGAGGGGGTGACTGAAACAGACACACACACAGAGACACACACACACACACACCCGCACACACAAAGATGAGATTTATGAGGTGGGTCATGCCGATTGTTAGAGGGTTAATTGAAGGGGAGGGGCTATGGCAGAGTGAGGTATTATGGGAATGAAACCGTGTGCTACACCTGCATTGCAAAGTTGATCCATAACTTAGAACTCTTGACGAGTATTTATGTCAATGTAGTCCACATTTGACTGCCAAACCACACTTTTGCAGAAGCATCAACATGAGAGCTGCTTGCTTTTATTGACACGAAAGAAATAGACGATATTATCAGGACATCTAATATGCGGTCATCTGCATGCTTTGAGAGAAAGACAGGTAATAAAAGCCAATGGTATTGGCGCTGAATCTTGAGCAGAAAGCTTGAGCTTTCTCACCAAACTGGTGTAAAACCCACAATGAATTTTCTTCAATGAAATTCCAATTGAAAACCCCTGCCAACTTGTTTCCCATTTTTATAATGAATGGAAAGCAAACCTGCCCCGAAACAGCTTTGAGCAAAGCTCGGCCTGCCAAACAAGTGCCAATCACACAAAATACAGCTGCTATATATCGAATATATGAACAGTCTTCAGTATATAAACCTCATTTGTAATTGTCAGGCCTCCAGCATTGTGATCCCCCCCCCCCCAAAAAAAAATACAGTAGCAGCAGACGTATTTACATGAAAGTGCAGACAGAAAGCTCACTATCCTGACCGCAGCGAGAAAGCGAGCGTGTGACGGAGTGAGTGAGAGGCATGGAGGAGTCGTTAATGTGTTAGACATGAAAGGAGATGAAAAAATATGAGTGTTCGTGGAGTTAGTTCGGATGGAGACTTTCACAGTGCATGGAACAGCAGACAGACAATAACCGTTCCCTCACAGAACACGCAGACAAACAAACAACCTCAGCATTTCAGATTAGAATCAAGACGCTGACTGAGTTGTGACCAAACGTGCCTGTTGTGATATCCAAAATCACAAACTTGGGAATTTAGACAACCATTCAGAATCCGAAACATACACTGATGAGTTAACAACAACCCTTGCTGAAACAATTAGTATCTAACATGTCCTGGCTGGTTTGTAGCTGGTTAGTCAGTCTACACTCTTACAAAAATAAAGGTTCTTTATTGGTATTGATGGTTCCATGTAGATCATCCATAGAATATCCATTGCACAAAAGGTTCTTTATAGTGGAAAAAGGTTCTTCAGATTATTCAAAAGTTCTTCAGACTAAAGACTGCGATCAAAACTAAAATTAAACTTCTTCTTTTCTCTTATTGCAAATACCTTCAAAATACATCATTCAATTTAAACATTTATCTTTTCAAGTTTCCCAGTTAAACCATTCCAGCACAGAAGTGCAGTACTTTTAACCCGGCCTTAAATACCCAGAAAAAAGAAGAAGAAGTGAGCTGTGGTTGGTTTCTTTTCAGTCAAATTAGGGTGGTTTGAACACTGCATATGGAGAATATAGTGCATATCGCAGAATTAAATTTAATGCCATTTCCAAAATGTATATTTATTCTCAGGTGTGCAAACCTCATACATACATTCCTATTCAATGTCAAGCACTTTTTAACAAAACAAGACGATTTTCCAGGTATTGCAGGCCTTAAATTTCTAAAAGCTAAATTCAAACACATCAAGGACCCTGTATAAAGTTTTAATAATCATTGCCATATAATAGGGAAGTCCACACCACAGCTATAACGATAATGACACAGAGAAAAAATATTATTGGAATAATTTTCAGAACGTTTTTTTCAAACTGATGAATGATTAAAAACAGCCAATTGAATGCCAATTGGACTTTAAAGCACTCGAGCATTTAAAGCGGCAGATGACAAATAAACAGAATGTTGATATTTATAGTTATCATCGGTGTGAACGGGCCTTAAGAAAATAACTGTTCTTTGGGAACCCGAAATGGGTCGGAACACAAAATTGTGCACACAAACCCCCTTTTGGAACCTTTATTTTTAAGAGTGTAGCCTATCTAGTGAGGATAACTAAAAGTGAAAAGTATTGCTGGTTAAACAAGTTAAGAAGCCCAATACACTGCTCTTTTCAGCAGGAATTCCAGGATCTGTTAGCTGACCAACAGGACACTCACTTGCGTAAGGAGAGTTGGCGGCGGATCCGTTGAGGAAACTCGGGGATCCAGGGACGCCCAGGTTGGTCATTCCGGCTCCGTATCCGTTCATGGTGGAGGTGATGGTGTTGTAGTTGGACTGCTGAGGTGTGGAGCTCGGCACGTACCCGCGAGGAGACACGCTGTTTGAGTTACGAGAGTAACCTGGAATGTAAGACACAGCGACAAGTTAAGGAGGACGCTCTTGTAGATTTAAGTTCAAATATGAACCATGTCAGCCCTGGGATTTATTAAGTTTGCTTATTAAGACGCTTGATGTGATTTGTAGATGTTGCAGGTGGACTAATGTGTGTCTGTGACATGTTGGGTTTGTGTTTCTAGTGGGTGGAAAACATTGGTAAGTGTGAGAACATTTACCAACAAGATATCCGAGCGCTGTTAAGAAAGCACTCAGCACAGTCAAACAAAACTTTGTCTATGTTCCCATAAGCAGCAGTGTTTGGGTGTTTTGGCGGATGGTCAGAGACAGCAGCACAGCCGTATTGAGAGACATGGAGATCACCAAGACTTGAGAGAGAGAGAGAGAGAGAGAGAGAGAGCTCTTTTTGACAGTAAGTAAAAACCCTAGTAACCACAGGATGAGGAGTAAAAACTGAATGAATAAAACAATTAAATGAAAAAAATTATATGATTTGATAGAGAGTGCACTGCAAGTTCCATTTACATTTATTAAGAAAAGCAAATGTATAGTTTTAAACTGGAAAACAAGTAATAAATTCAGAAAAGCGTGATTTTTTTTTTGTCTAACAGATCAACAGCCCTTTAATATGTCGTAGTCACATGAGCGGCAACATAACTGCATCATAAGATGCAAATATCATTCGTTAGCAGAGAGCCGATGTTCGTTAATCTAAAAACTTCCCTAAATAAACTGTTACCCACGTGGGTTGGTAAGCTGCATGAAGGAGGTGGTGTATTCTGTAAATCAGTTTGCAACTTAATTAGAACTTGAAACAATAATTAGTTTGATGGATGAACGAGAAAAAGCAGCAGGCTAACCGAATTAAATCCCGCTGAAGTTTCACTGCATACGAGCATGAAGTATGAAATGCAATATTTTTATAATGGCTAACGGCCCTTTCCCATGACCTCATGGATTCCTGTAGGTGTTCCTTTCCTGCGTGAATGAGGAAAACAGACGAGAGGAGAACGGGATGAGTGCTAGCAGGAGGGAAAGCAGAGAGTGTCGAGGGAGAGAGAGTGCCTCTGTCTTCCTGTGTCTCTCTCTCTCTCTCTCTCTCTCTCTGATATAAGGAGAGTGATCTGTTCATCTCACATCCATTCCCACTTCCTGTCTGCGAGTGTCAGCTGGTGGGTGACGAGAAACATGGCTCGGCGCTGAGATATTGAAAACACTTGTGCGTGGAAATGCTCACACACAGGGCATGAGATGCACACATGCAAGTCCAAAGGAAATTGCAGTTCTGTTTATTGACACTAGTGGTGCAGAAATTACATAATTCAGATGTTTTAAACAACTTTAAAGAGATTTTAGTGGCTTTTTAAGCAACTTTAACCATCCATGTATACATGTTATCCATTTATGTGGAATCAAACTCATGACCTTGATGTGGACACCATACTTTAACAGTCAGCTAATATTATTACAGTTTAAAATAACTATGTGAATGTATTTTAAAATGTAATTTTCATGTGATATCAAAGCTGAATTTTCAGCAACATTACTCAGTCTTCAGTGTCACATGATCCTTCAGAAATCATTGCTCGAGTCATTGCTGATTTGATGCTCGAGAAACATATCATGCATGCATGCATGCTGTGCTCATATACTGCGTTTGCAAATAACGTGTTTGATTCGTGTAGCGCTGTCATTCTGAGTCTCTCGGCTCGTTCACAGCCTGTGGCTCACACTTCTCTCAGGAGTGACAGGGAGTGTGTGTACACACACAGACTCACTCTGACGAACGTGTCGTTTCTATGGGCAGGTGAGTGTGAGTGGCAGTTTTTGAGTGCTGTGGGTGACAGGCCTGCCAAAACACAGCCGTGTGATCGTCATGTGCAGTGCTGCTGGTCCGGGACTGTATTCGGGTGTGAAGCTCCCCAAAAGACACATGAACAGATCCAGACACGGACTGACAGACTGTGTGACTGAATTTAAGTGTTGAGTTTGTCAAGTAGCTTCAAGTTTCATGAAATCATGTTTAAATCAGAATCAGTCAAACACTTGTACGGCTGTCAACGCAACACATTAGACAGATTAATTCAATAAAAATATTAACACAATTAAGCATGCCCCTTGAACTGTGTATTAAGGAAGTACCACCAATCTTGACTGTAAAATTGTTAGCTGTGGGCTTTATGTTCAATGATGTGGAGATAAAACAAACAATATATTGACTTTTAAATATTGATGTATGCAGTACATTTGATTAGATTGACAGCCGTGCAAGTTTTTGAAGTGCATGTGTGATTCGGGACTTCAATGCTGCATGTCAGCACACACACACACTGACCTTGGTCTCCCTGAGAGGCCTCAGAGATGTTGACGGCGAGCTGGCTGCTGAAAGAGTTAACTCCCATCATGCCTGAGTGAGCGCTGGAGCCTGTCAGCGAGGGCAACTGGTTATGGCTCCGCGGCACGCTGTACAGCGCCTCCGTCAGGTCTGCAGCGCGCTTTAAAATGATCTCCTGACCAATACAGAGAACAGAGAGAGAGAGAGAGAGGGGGTTGAAATGGGTTTCAGGATATTAAATTAAATGGTGGCTCCAAAGTATAAAAGAAAACAATAATGCTCTTGAATAAAACATTTTAATGAAAAAAACTATGTATTATTATTATGAATATTAATTGAATAATATTTTAGCATAAATAGCTTTATATATATATATATATAATTATTATTATATTTTTTTACAACTATAATAATTATAAAATTATTATTAATTTAGCTTAACGAAATATAAAGTAAATATAAATATTTACATAAATTATATAAGTTATTACATCAAATATTATTATTATTATCATTACAAATATAAAAATCTATATATATTAGTAACGCTTTATTTTATACTATATTTCACATCAAATGTTATTATAAATAATTATATATAAATACACATTATATGAATTATTCTTAATAATAATAATATTTATAAATATGTCTTAAATATAACTATACAAATATTTAAATAGTATTAATTATTTAAAGTGTATTTAATTTTTCATAAAAATATATAACAATATGTTTTTATATAGAATTATTTATAATAATTCTATATAAAAACACAAATAAATTATTCTTATATATATATATATATATATATATATATATATATATATATATATATATATATATATACAGTCATGGCCAAAATTGTTGGCACCCCTGGTAAATATGATCAAAACTGGCTGTAAAAAATAAATCTGCATTGTTTATCCTTTTGATCTTTCATTCAAAAAATTGCCAAAATTCTAACCTTTCATTGAAGCAAGAGAATTGAAAGTGGGGCTAAATCACATTATGAAATAAATGTTTTTCTCCAAAACACGTTGGCCACAATTATTGGCACCCTTTTATTAAATACTTTTTGCAACCTCCTTTTGCCAAGATAACAGCTCTGAGTCTTCTCATATAATGCCTGATGAGTTTGGAGAACACCTGACAAGAGATCAGAGACCATTCCTCCACACAGAATCTCTCCAGATCCTGCAGATTCCCAGATCCATGTTGGTGCTTCTTCTCTTCAGTTCAGTCCACTCATTTTCTATAGGGTTCAGGTCAGGGACTGGGATGGCCATTGCAGATCTTGGTTTTGTGCTCAGTGACCCATTTTTGTTTTGATTTTGATATTTGTTTTTGGATCACTGTCCTGTTGGAAGATCCAAACATGGCCCGTTATAAGATTTCTAGCCCCGGCTGTTAGGTTTCGATTTTTTATCTGTTGGTATTTGATCCAATCCATGATGCCATGTATCTGAACAAGATGTCCAGGACCGCTGGCAGACAATTAGGCCCACAGCAGTAAAGATACAGCAGAGTATTTCATTTTACACATGGGGTACTTTTTTATCCCTGTGTGCACCAAACCCATCTTAAGTGTTTGCTGCCAAAAAAGCTATTTTTTTGTTTCATCTGACCATAGAACCCGTCCCGTTTGAAGTGCCAGTCGTGTCAGGTACTTTTCAAACGTTCTATGGACAGAGGAACCAAAAAAATAGCTTTTTTGGCAGCAAACACTTAAGATGGGTTTGGTGCACACAGGGATAAAAAAGTACCCCATGTGTAAAATGAAATACTCTGCTGTATCTTTACTGCTGTGGGCCTAATTTTCTGCCAGAGGTCCTGGACATCTTGTTCAGATACATGGCATCATGGATTGGATCAAATACCAACAGATAAAAAATCGAAACCTAACAGCCGGGGCTAGAAATCTTATAACGGGCCATGTTTGGATCTTCCAACAGGACAGTGATCCAAAAACAAATATCAAAATCAAAACAAAAATGGGTCACTGAGCACAAAACCAAGATCTGCAATGGCCATCCCAGTCCCTGGCCTGAACCCTATAGAAAATGAGTGGACTGAACTGAAGAGAAGCACCATCATGGATCTGGGAATCTGCTGGATCTGGAGAGATTCTGTGTGGAGGAATGGTCTCTGATCTCTTGTCTGGTGATCTCCAAACTCATCAGGCATTATAGGAGAAGACTCAGAGCTGTTATCTTGGCAAAAGGAGGTTGCAAAAAGTATTTAATAAAAGGGTGCCAATAATTGTGGCCAACGTGTTTTGGAGAAAAACATTTATTTCATAATGTGATTTAGCCCCACTTTCAATTCTCTTGCTTCAATGAAAGGTTAGAATTTTGGCAATTTTTTGAATGAAAGATCAAAAGGATAAACAATGCATATTTATTTTTTACAGCCAGTTTTGATCATATTTACCAGGGGTGCCAACAATTTTGGCCATGACTGTATATATATATATATATATAATTACTAAATATTTTAAAAAGTACTGATTATTTACACACACACACACACACACACACACACACACACACACACACACACACACACACACACACACACACACACACACACACACACACACACACACACATCATGGAATTTCTTGTGATTTTCATACCTGATTGTTATGGGGCATCCCATACAGCGCCTCCACCAGGTCTGCGGCTCTCTTCAGCAGTACCTCCTAATAATAACACACACAAACACACAGAGTTTAGTCCAATACTCCAACTCTGACAATGTAAATAAGCACTGTTTGCATCTCAAAACAAACAATACCACACAGCAAAAATGAGCACCATAAAAAAGTATCATTATATAAAATAAAATAAAATCATGTTCTTTATGTTTTCCCAAGTTTTCCCAAAGTTATTTACTATATATAAGCAAGCCATGCTCAAAAAGAGAAGCAAAACATGTGATGAAGCGACAGAAAAAGAAGCTGTCGGAATCTCATTTACACCAACCTGTCACACAAACACACACACACACACGTACACACAAATACACACATTCAACCTGTGCCAAATCACACAAGCAGTGATCCAGGGCTGCGATCCTTTCAGACTACACATATGCTCCACTGTCATTCTTCACACGGCGTGTGTGACTGTGTGTGTTTGTGCGTGTTATCCTGTAGTGTTCCTGTGTAAGTCACACGTTTCCACTGGCCCACAGACTCCATTCTGGTCTCACTGAGAGAACCGAAACCGAGAGAGGACATGAGCACTTTACAACGGCTTCTGCTCCAGCAGTACTTCATTCACTTCTGTACATTTCCTCTCCTACATTTAGACTTCACCGCCAGCGCACCTCCTTTCACTTCACTGGTGGAAACATCAAATCACTTTTGAACAACACATTGGTTTTATCTATTTACCTTGTCACAATAAGCTCTGTCATTTCTAAATGATATTAGTTTGTATGAGCTTATCAGTATATGTATTGTACCTTTTCTATAGAATACTTTTCTTTCTGCTAACAAATTCTACATGTTGTCCCGCTGATTCAAAACTAGTTTAGAGTCGGTAACAATTTCTTACGCTCACCAAGACTGCATTTGTTTGATACAGAAGAACATAAAAAAAGTTAAAATAAATGTTTTCTATTTTAATATATTTATTCCTGTGATGGCAAAGCTGAATTTTCAGCATCATTACTCCAGTCTTCAGAGTCACATGATCCTTCAAAAATCATTTAATATGCTAATTTGATGCTAAATGCACATCTCTTATTATTATCAATGTTGAAAACAGTTGCGCTGCTTCATTTTATTGTGGGAACAGCATTTATTTGAAATTAAAATATTTGTAACATTATAAAGATCTTTAATGTCCCATTTGCTCATTTTAATGTTCCATTTTTACTTCCCCAAATAACCTTTCAGTGAACAGTTCTAAAAATAATATATTTTTCTTATTGTGAAGAACATAAATTTTTTTTTTTTTTTAATCCACTGTGGATGTTAAACATTCTTTATGTAACCACTGATGCCAATAAACAACTTTTAGATTTGTATATTTGAGCCACCATGTTCAGGCTAAAGAGGAGGCTCGCTCTCCCTCTCTCTCTCTCTCTCTCTCTCTCTCTCTCTCTCTCCCTCTCTCTCTCACACACAGCATTCAGAGACAGACAGAGAGGTGTGGAGGTGATACAGAGGAAGCCAGAGCTGGTATTATGGCAACCTCTACTGGAGCTCCCTGGGGTATTACATTGAAACCTACCCTACCCTACACACACACACACACGCACACACACACACACACACACGCACACACACACACACACACACACACACACACACACACGACTGTATGAGGACAGGAAACAAAGAAAGAGACAGATGAAAGTATAGAGTAAACACAGACAAAGAGAGAAAAGATTGACCCAAAGAACTACAGATGCAGTTCATGAAATCAGGATAAAATGACAAAAAAGAGAGCAGGAGAAAGAGAGGAAACAGCAGAGTAATTGTAAATCTCACGGCGAGAGGTGAAAGAGAGAGATGCAGACAGAAAACAGCGCTGAAAGATGAGCAAAGGGGGAAAGGGTTGGAAGAAAACAAAGGAAAAAAGACTCGAGGGACAGAGAGAAGACAGAAGAAGACAAAGTGAGGGAAATATGCACAAATAAAGTGGAATTGAGTGAGTGAGTGAGTGAGTATGTTAGGAGTGAGAGAGAGAGAGAGAGAGAGAGAGAGAGAGAGAGAGAGAGAGAGAGAGAGAGAGAGAGAGAGAGAGAGAGAGAGAGAGAGAGAGAGAATGAAGAGGGGAAGTTCTAGTTGTTTTTCTCCCTCAAGAGTTGCCAGGTAAGAGGCAGCTGGGGTTGCTGGCAAACCTATCATTACTGTACTGTGAGAACAACAGCCTGTGTCTGTACACACACACACACACACACACACACGCACACTCATACGCACAGTGGAAATATTACACTATTTCTACATTTGTACACAATTCAAGCATGTTGAAATTAAAGTAAATATTGCTTACATTTACAAACAAGTATCGATTGCAAAGCAGAAAACCCTATTCACAAATCTGAGTATCAAAGGAGTAAAATCAAGTAAAATACACTTAGCTTTACGGTACTGGTGTTCCCAGCATACACCAGGGTTTGAATAATTAATACGGCCGTGTACTTTAGCCGGTTTTACTTACACCGTTGTTATGGTTGAATTTGATTATTACTGTACATTTAGACATTTTTTGTTTAGACATCTGGGGTTTCTTTTCAAAAATTGCATAAAAAATAGGGTACTATTCTGTCTCTTTTATACATTTTACAACGGTTTCTACGAACCTGAAATTGTGTCCCCCAAAAAGTGCATCTAGGCTAGAAACACACACAAGTGAAGCTAAAATACACAAATATACTTTAATACTTATTAATAAAAAATGCAGAGTTCATGCTGGAACATTAGTTCTCAAATAAGTGATAAGTAAATAAATGTAAGTATAAAATTAAATACAATCTTAAAACAAATCTTACTTTTCAATGTATTGTTCATAAATTAAACTATAAACTATAGCTTTTAGAATTTTCAGAAATGAATAAAGACACTATTTACGAACCATTTCATTTTATGAATATATCAAAGAAAACATTTTCAGATTGTTCTTATATCTAGGGACATTTTTAGACTGTCTGTCCCCAAAAAGTGCATCAAGGTCAGAATTACACACCATACACACTTGTGAAGCTAAAATAAACAAATATGCCATAATAGACGCAGAAAAGCAGCGCTCATGCTGGAACATTAGCTCTCAGGTTTCTCACATCGATGTCATGCCTGCATCTGTGAAGTGCAGCTCTTAGTGACTGTTTTCTGCCAGGCCACGAGGCCCTGAAACTGAACACTTTCTGGCGGAGATTCTGAACACACTGTGTGGAAACTGTTACATTTACGATGAAGAACAACAGTGGCCTTCAGATCAGGCAGAGAGGCAGAAACATGCTCAGGAAACCACCAAATATTGTCATATTCCTTTGGAGTTTAACTTTAAGAGCTCATCTGGGACTGTTTGCGTGGTAGTGGTCATGCACACACGCACACACACACACACACACACGAGAGAGAGGATCGGGGGCATATGGAGATGGGGGCACTAGGCTTCCTCCTCCTCCTCATCCTCATTTACTTGCATTTCCCACGACAAAATATGACCTTAGAACTAACAGTCCTTCCTCAGCCAATCAACAACGAGCAGTAACGATCCTCACAGATGGCTCAAGTCAATGACAAACACGAGCGAGCGAGCGAGAGAGAGAGAGAGAGAGAGAGAGAGAGAGAGAGAGAGAGAAAGAGAGAGAAAGAAAGAAAGAGAGATATGAGACCTTGTGCTCTGTTGTTCCTGCATTATTTAATATAACATGTTTATTCAACCTTTACATTAGTTAAAATGTGATGAGAAGGAACTTGTTTTGTAAACTCCAAAACTGAATAAAAAAGTGACATGATTAGAATAGAACGAGAACAAGAGAGCACCTTTAAAATTTAAAACCCAAAACAGGACCTCCCGAAACAACCTGTGCACTATTTACACAAAAAGAATATTTAATTATTATTATAACATTTTCACTGTTTTTTGAATATTGTAATATGGTAATAACATAATATAATATAATATAATATAATATAATATAATATAATATAATATAATATAATATAATATAATATAATATAATATAATATAATGATCAAATAAGAGATATATATGAATGTCTGTCCGGGTTGTATAGTTCAGTGTTATTAAAAACGTGTTTTTATTGCACTGTAAAAATGTTATACCAGATAAACAAACATTAAAACCATACATTTTATTTAATATAACAAAATCAACCTTATTGAATTAGGTTACAGCAACAACATTTATTTTAAATGTTAAATGTTATATTTTTTATTATGTATTCATTTAGTATATAATTAATTGTAAAGTTATTTACTAAAGTACAATCAACTTTACATTAAACTGACTTTAAAAAATGAGTTAAATCTTGTATAACGTATAAATAAAAGTTGAAAATGTCTTAACTTATTTTTGATGAGTTAAAGCAATGTATACACACGTTTACTGATCATTTACTTTTTTGCAGTATACATAATTCTTTATAGTATACTACTGTATATTATCCATAAATTGTAAATATGTCTATTCTGGCTTAACCTAACTGTATCTTCATACTATTTCATATTTTAATTGCATTATTATGTGTCTTGTTGTATTTATATGCATGCACTGGAAAAATAGTTTGTGCACGCAAACTTGGTATTCAATCTCTTTCTGATTATTGTATTGTTTTGCATTATTGTAATAGCACTCAGTTTTATGCATCTATTAGAGTACAGCGTGTGCTTATGAGTGCAGTGTTTAAAGTGTGTGTGTGCGCACCTGTTCATAAAGTATTTCTTGTTTTACTGTACGTCTGGCCGTCTCTCTCTTACAGTGTTCCTGTGGGTGTTTCTTTATCAGTCCTCCCTCCCTCTCTCTGCCCATCTGTACGTGTCTCTGTGGTTTGGTTGTCCCCTGCTCTCGTGCCTGATGCTGTCCAGGTATGGGGCTCTTGTTCCAGGCCGCCTCCCCGCTGCAGTTCCCCGTGTCCGGCCCCAGCCGCCCAACCTGTCCCTGGTTCAACAGCGCTCTGCCATCCACACCCAGTGGGCAATCTGTCACCAACACAGCCTTGGCACTGGCAGCACACCCCTCATCTCGCTCTCTCTCTTTCTTTTTCATACCCTCTTTCTCCTTTGCTCTCCTCTCCTGTCCTGTCTTCCCCCTGGCCCCGGCTCAGTTCATTAATCTCCATTATAAAACAGAAGTTAGTTAATGTCTCTGATGCTCGCTGGCTACGACACCCTGCCACGGGCCCTTTGGCACAACATGAACGCACACACAAGCACTTCCGTTAAAACACACACACACATTGACAAATACAACATTATTGCATTAAACAAAACAAGAAATCACGCACAGATTTATACGTCTGTATGTTCTGTGTTTACATAATGTACAAACAATATAATATGAACTTGTACTATTTGGATAAAGAAATTATAAAAAATCAAGTACGAATGACTTAACGGTAAATTTCTATCTTTGGTTTTGAGATTTTGTTAAACACCTAACCTTGAGTAAAAAAAAATATTGTTGGAAATAGTTAGTAAATTTCACAAATAATTACAAAAAAATGGTAACCAATTTTTTTGTAAAACATACTTCAATAATCTTTGTTTTATTTACAACTTCGAAAAATCACTTTTTACAGTGTAAACTTAAACGTAAGGTATCTTGAGGCTTATAAGTGTTCAGATTTCTTATTATTAAATTGATCTAAAAAAATCATAGACTTACAGTGAAGGAGAAATGTATTCAATTGTGGCAAATTTAAGGACCAGATAATATCATCAAGACTTTGGGGTTGGCTCTTTTTTCTTGGGCTAGTCAGCAACATATTTTTGTATCATTCAGTATTAGTGAAAAAGTTTTTAAGCGCACTGTTAAAGTGTTTTATGATATATTTAAATGAATAAAATTAATTAATATAATTTTTTTACAAAATTGTAAGTCGCTTTGGATTATATATATTTTTTAAATAAATGTATACATTTAAAGCTAAACTATTTTGGTTAGCCTGTAAAATATAAAAAGAAAATCATTATTTTAGAAACATAAGAAAGTGAGGCATGCAGAAACAAAGAAAAATGAGAAAGATATATAAAATGACTTCAAACAGCCACGAGGTGAATAAACTGTACAGTTCTGCTCTGTGGACTTAGCTTTACTTCATTATTTATGTGGCGTCTACAGAACGACCTGCGGCTACTCTGCACACGTTCCCCTCACACATCTCTACAAACTATTTCACATCACACTTTCTCAGCCAAAACAAAAAGTCCGGCACATTCCTCTCAAATTAAGTCTGCCAGCACAAATCAGCACTGCGTTCCCTGTAGTCAAGCTGCTCTATAACCTCAATATCACTCGGAGGCTCGATACTCTCTCTGTTGAACCCCTAATGAAATGCAATCAATGATTGATAAGGTGGCAGTTGCCCTCGAGTGGACCCGCTGATGATTACAGCCGGTCGGCCTGAGCACCTGACCCCAGTCTGGGCTCCAGAGGTGTGCCACCCGGCCCTGGGAGAGACAGGCGCTGGGCCTTTTGTCTTATTAGCTGACTGTCGAGGTGTAAAGATCTGCCGCCTGCCAGGCATACAATTAGTCATCCTGTGATCTTTATTACTCTAGGGTGGTGGTCTTTCTTAGCAGAGCCCCGATTCGACACCCTCTCTTCCTCACCCGGGAGCCCCAGGTAATGTTGGGGATCAGGTGATGGGATCTTACGGAGGGTCCCTTGCGTCACAGGTTAAGGACGAGGCAGGAGCGTCTCTTGTGCTACCAAGAGGACTGTGAGTGATCCTCTGCAGGGTCAGCGACTGGAGGAATCGGCCCACTCCATCACCCACGGTTCCTACATATACTCTGAAAAATAACTTTTGCTAAACTGTTTGCAGCTTTATAGGACCCTCTTGAAATGAAAAAAAAAAAAAAATACAATAATAACAAATTCAAAGGTTCTTGAGACACTAAATTGTTTTCTTTTTAATTAAATGATATTCTGTTTTTTTTAGGATGCAAATTATATGACTTCACGCTATCGGTAATTTCCATCTCAACACAATCGTGTGAGCTTCATCTCGCAACCCAAATAGCCTCCGGGCACCCTTAGCGCAAATGTTAACACGTCAAAACGCCTTGCAAAATTATTCATCTGAAAAGGAAACGTTTTTAAACGCATAAACAACAGCAGAAGTGTGATTTACCTGCATGGCAAGATTTAGTATTATTAACTAAAACTAAAACTATTAAAAACATTTTTGTTAATTGAAATAAAATATAAAAAATATGTATGCCTTGGTAACTAAATAAAAGTATTTTAAGTTAAAACACTAAAATAACTGGCAATAAATAAACAACTAAAATGGAAATAAAAATCAATCAGACCTATATAGTAATTGAAAAAAACTAAATTACTAAATTAAACTAAAATCGAAAATGTAAACTGAAAATATAAAATAAAGCTAATTTAAAATGTTAATAATAATATATACATAATACTAAAATTACAATGTAAATACAAACTGGGCAAAATATGATATATTAGTATTAGCCATTTTACCAAGTGACAGGTAATAAAGTTTGTTCGGTTACACTTTATTTTACTTACACTTACATGTACTTACAGTGTACTTGCCTGAGAAAAAGGTAATAAGGTAACTACATGGGTTAGGTTTAGGTGTAGGTTCAGGTTCAGTATAACCCAGTTATTGTAATTACTGTAACATGGGGAACAAGACTGTAAAATAAAGTGCTACCGTTTGTTCAGATTCATCCCCAACATCAAATACATCTCCTCCCTTTTAAAAGCCTATTATTTTGTTATCCAAAAGTGTGATTATATGCCAAGCTGCATTTTAGTATTTGCATTTAGCATTGTTTTTAGCATTAGCATCAGACTGCGCGTGAACGTCGTAACAAAAAAGTTCTCTCTTTGTTGAACAAATGTCTGTAAAACTCTTTTGGGTTCTAATTGGAAGCTTTCTTTTTAAGAGACAGGCCGGGAAGGGTTCGGACTCTACGAGAGATTCGCTCAGGGAGGCGTGCGAGCGGCTCCTTCCCCTGAGAGGTGTTCTGGATGAGCTGGATTCATGTCTGCATGTTAATCTCTTCACTCTACCTGCCAAAAGGCAGAGAGCACGTGTGTTACGGCGCATCAAGATGCCGTGTTCCTCTCCTTTTCCTTTTCACAGACCTCCACAGCCCAGCATCACAGCATGAAACCATCTCAACACTCCTGGCCCCCTACTGTCTCTGTGTGTGTGTGTGTGTGTGTCTGTGTGTGTGTGTGTGTGTGTGTGTGTGTGTGTGTGCGTGTGTGTGTGTGTGTGTGTGTGTGTGTGCGTGTGTGTGTGTGTGCGTGTGTGTGTGTGTGTGTGTGTGTGTGTGTGTGTGTGTGTGTGTGTGTGTGTGTGTGTGTGTGTGTGTGTGTGTGTGTGTGTGTGTGGTGTGTGTGGGTGAATGGGTCACGAGGAGTTGCTCAGAAGCTCTACAGTTCATTCAGCACAGGTAACAAGGTGAGTCTGTTTGACTTTAGATTGGCCCGGCTCTCGGCTTTCTAGCCCTGAAGGCTGTCTCCCGACAAGCCTGTTTCTATCGTCCTCCTATCTTTTCTTCCTCCTGCTTGCTTTCTTTCCAGGGGCTCAATTATGGGAGGATGGTTCTCAAGCGCCCGGCGAGAGCAGATCAGCTGACCCGGGAGAGCAAGCCATCCGACAGGTCCCCTAACAATGATAAATCACACACACACACACTGAGCCTGGTGAGCAGAGGTCCACCACACACACATACATACATATACAACGTTACAACTTTCACGCACACACACACACACACACACACACACACACACACACACACACACACACACAAGCTTATCGTGCTAATAAAGAGCAACTGATAAAATGCGCCAACATGACAAGGCAAAGGAAGTCAATAACATGCTTTCTCTTAAAGAAGACGCAAGGAAGTATAAACAGGCCTTAAAAGGGAGAACGGGGCTAGTTGTCACGCAAGCAAAAACCAAAACTGCACAAATTAATTTACTTTAAAAGTAGCTTTTTATGTTGGTTTGTTGGATGCCATTGAAACATCTTAAAGCCCTTTTAATTAGAAACATTTTTGTCAATTCAAATGAACAAGTCACAGGTTGTTGTACTTTATGGACTTTATGATGTAAATATCTGATGACCAAAACGATGTCTGTTACATTTTACAAACTTTTTTTATTTTTTTATAATTCATTTGCTGTTTAATTTAGGCTGAAATTCTAAAATATGCTGATTAATGTCTGTTAATTAAATTGTTAATCAAAGTTACCGCATATAGTGTAACAATTTTGCCAAAACAAAAGTTTTTCCTGGGCAGTCAGTTGTAATGTTCAATAGCTTTTTAGGGTCAAGATTTACATCCATACAAAAATTGACTTTCAAAAATATTTACTCAAGTAAAAAGTGTGACAACTAGCCCCAGTCTACATATTCTACTTTTGTCCAGGGCTTCAGAGAGCTGCCACATGTACATAAAAGTACATATTCTCTCTGACTGAGCAGAAACCCCATTTCAGAATGCAAACAGGACTTGTCGTCTAATTTAATGTGCATTTGATTGTCTTGTGTTGGAAGCAGACTCATTTGCTAAGAGAGACCACCAGTTCATAAGACACGCCATAATCCAGGTGTCCTTTTGAGAGGATCTCACAGGTCGTTAACCTTGCGGTAACCTGGGACTGCCTGTGAACGTGCGTCCCGAATGCCAGAGAGAAACGCAGCTGCCTGCGGGACAGAGGAGCGTCCTGAATCACGTCCATATTCATGATCTATCTGGACGGAGAGGTGTGTGCTCACGGCCAAACCTGGGACTGGAAATGAAATTAGAGATAAACCTGATACATGCCTGGCCCCAGCAAAGGTCGTCAGACAAACACAGCTGGGTTTCTAAATGCTGGGGCCATCGCTGGCACACACACTGCAGATCCGATCAGGATTTTGGAAGGAGTCAAGTAAATGCAAAATTCACAGTCAAACTCCTCAAACTCCGTTGTCATTCTGTCAAACAATTCTGTTATACACAAATAAAAAAATGGACCAAGCCCAAAATGGCTAAACACTAGCTTTTAACTGACTTAACCACAAATTATTGGTCAGAAAATAAGCAAAATTTAAGCAAATGCACTACTTAAGAAGCCATTGCAGTCTCAGAAAAACATCAAAGACAGAATAAAGTTTTTGGCAGAAAATGTAAAGTTGTGTGTGGAGTGATGAGTTGAATATTGCAGAATAGCTTGCTTCACACAAATGAAGAGTTATTTTCAACAAGACAATGCTCGTACCCAAACTGCAAAGTCAACCAAGAGAACAAGTGCATCAGGCTTATGTTTTGGCCTGGTCAGAGTCTAGATTTGAACCCTATAGTGAATATTTGGTCTCGCATTAAACTCAAACGAAACTGGGAGACATTTTTTCAACTACCAATGAACTATTTGAAGCCACCAACATTGAGTGACTGACACATCTTTTGAGTGACTGACACTAGGACGGCTATTCCGTGCTAAGTTATTTTATCTACAGTATTTGTGCAAATTCTTGCCCATTTCCTGACCATTGATTTGTGATTAAAAAAAGACCACGAAATATTTTGCCACTTTTGGCTTGGCCCAATTTATTTACTTATTTGCATGTTCAATTACTTATTCATTCACTTAGTTATTTATTTACCTCCTTTCCTGCCTTATGTATTTACTTGGTTATTTATTTATAGGCCTGTGTCAAAAAACGAGGCACCATGAACAGGAAAAAGGCGATGGAGAAAAAAAAAAACTGTCTACATTCTTATTGAGTTTTCCTCTTGAATGTATAAGTATATAAGAGGTGATAGCTGGCGGTCTCCCCTTGCCACGTATCACAGCATCAAAGCAGCCAGACAATGTATGCTCACTATTAGTATCAATTTACAAATAAACTGCTTTTTTGGTGACTGGATCTCAGATGTCAGATTTTGATAAATGGTTTCAATTTGGCAGCTGTTTTAAAGTGTCAGTCCGCATCAGATCTGATCCCCTCCTACACCAGAGCCCTGCCCGAAAGAATCTCTCTCACTTAGCTTCCTGCCTTTTTAGGGGAAAATAATCTTTTCATACTAACCAGGCGGCAAACCGCCCAGGGCACCTGACGGCACATCGGGTTTTTTTGCGCTCGACTCGATGTGTGTGCGTACGCATGTGTGTTTTGTATATATACACAGTCTGCACCCGTTGCATATCAGCTTTGTTCTTTGATTTGTTGCTTGTTGCTGCCCCAAAGCTGCAATATGCCACCAGCATGGATAACAGCACAGATCTAACCTCCATCTCACCCTCTCAAAGCCCGCATCACACAAACAGTTGTTTTTTCATTCACAAGCTGGAACGAGCTGCTCTTCTACGCTATCAAACAGAAGACCCTCAGGCTCTCAGAATCAAGGTTTGCTTCACAGACGTAGAAAACACCCCTCCTTTGCAGCAAGAAAGGAGATGCATAGCCAAATCGGAGGCTGAATTACTAACACCTATTTTAAAGTTTATGTCAAGCTTTTCTTTCAAAAACAGGAGAGGTTGTGTGAATCTAAAACATGGCCAGCAAAATGTGTGATTTTGATTGAACAGAAAAAAAATATGCAGCGAAAGCAATTACTTCAGACCGCACTTACCTTAGGTAACCTCTCTGGGTCTCCAGGGTGGCGAGGGATGACCTTCTGTAGCCTCTGGAAACCGTAGTCTATGGTGGGTTCATTCAGAGCTGCGGGACAAACCGAAAATAAGATGTTTATTTGATTTAAACGACTGCAATTCTCTCAGAAACAGGCCATTATGTCATCGCGTCCATTTCCCAGAGTTCCTGCCATGACGCCCCAGAGTTCAGAAGGATTAAATATCAGTGCGTGTGTGTGTACATTTGTCCCTGTATATTTGTTTACATTTGTCCTGTGGCATCAATCCAAGCTTCCCCCTGTGTGAATTTGTTTTATGAAGTGTTTAGTGAGGCCCTATGGCCTTCCTGTCCCCCTTTACACTTCTTTATTCCCAAACTCTAACCTTTCCTGCCTAATTCAATTCCTCTCTTCTCACTCAACCCTGCTCACGTTTTATTTCATTCTCTCACAGCAAACAGCACCTCCTCTTTGCCCCTCTTTTCCATCTCTCCGTCGCGATACGAAGGCAGAAAGAAACACCCGGAAAGCAGTTAGGGAGATATTTCTCCATAATCAAGCCCATTAATCATAAAAGGCTGTCAAATTTGACTTTGGGGACAATTTGTCAGCCTTCTTGCCCGGTCCGCTTTTGTCACCGTTGCCTCTTGTATTCCGTAAGGATGATTGACAGTCCAAATGCTAGCGAGTAGAATACCTAGTTTGCACTAATATGCATAAGCGGTGCTTTCATGAATAAGAATAAGGTGGCTGCGCAGGAGCAGGGGCCTCTTTTCAAAGGGCCCGGTGCCGTTTGTCGTGCGTGGCAAATAGATGTTATTACCATTATAACAATATTTGTTTTCTTTCCTCGGGAATGGTCTCGGCGAGCTGCTAAATCAAATTTGTTTGAGCCGGTTTCACAGCGAGGAAGAGAAAAGAGCTTGTGGAGTGACAGCGGTTGTGGAGGAGGGGGGGTGCGGGATCTTTGTGACTCAATGCCCCTGTGAAAGTGAAGGAACAGTCTCTCAGGACGCTCTGAGAAAGGCACAGTGGAAACGATCGTGTTCCTTCTCCGGGTCAGAAGAACTGCGGTTTGATCAAACGGCAGTGTTATTAGACTCAGTAAGCGATCTATGTGTCATTGTTTTGTTGTGTCATTTTTGGACAGTCTGCTTTGCGATAATTGCCGCCATCTGGATATAAAGTGTCAGGGAAAAAAAACAGTGTAAGACAGAAGGAGAGATAAAGAAAGAAAGAAAGAAAGAAAGAAAGAAAATACAAGGAAGGAAGGAAGGAAGGAAGGAAGGAAGGAAGGAAGGAAGGAAGGAAGGAAGGAAGGAAGGAAGGAAGGAAGGAAGGAAGGAAGGAAGGAAGGAAGGAAGGAAGGAAGGAAGGAAATAAAGAAAGGAAATGAAAAAATTAAGGAAGGGAGAGGGAGGGAGGAAGGAAGGAAGGAAGGAAGGAAGGAAGGAAGGAAGGAAGGAAGGAAGGAAGGAAGGAAGGAAGGAAGGAAGGAAGGAAGGAAGGAAGTAGGGAAGGAAGGAAGGAAGGAAGGAAGGAAGGAAGGAAGGAAGGAAGGAAGGAAGGAAGGAAGGAAGGAAGGAAGGAAGGAAGGAAAAACAAAAAAATGCATTATTGAACAAAAACAAGCAAAGAAAGGAAGGAAGGAATAAAGGAAGGAAAAGGAAAGAATAGAAATAAAGACAGAAAAATTAAGAAAGGTAATGAATGAAAGTAAGGAAATTAAAGAAGGAAATTAAATTAAAAAAAGAAAGAAAGAAAGAAAGAATGAATGAATGAATGAATGAATGAACAAACACAGCAAACAAATGATCAGATGAATGAACAAACAAAAACAAACAAACACAATAACAAAAGAAGAAAGAAAGGGTGATGGATGAATGTAAAAGAAGAAAGGAATGAACTAACAAACAAGAACAAGAGAGTTAAGGAAAGAAAAAATGAGACGAGAAGAAAGAAAAGGAAAGAGACACAGGAACAACGGAGGAAGAGCGTCCATGAGAGCAATTTCACAAAGCAATCCCATAAAACTTGCACTTTAATGAACCGTTGAACAGGGGACATGAGAGGGAGGGCTTTGTCTCTCTATCACACCCCCAAGAAATTAAGCCCATTACTTCTCTTATTAAAATCCCCCTGAACTTTGACCCCAGCGCCCCATTGGCTGCCTGCAGGGCCTCTGTCCTCTCAGCCAATCGATACGGCTGCCTCCCGCCGAGAAGTGGGAGTAATTGGAGAGTGTGTGTGCACGGGCCGAACCCTGACCCCGCCTGCATTACACAGCCCATATGAAGATAGATTGCCTGATTTAGTGTAAACATATGCTGCAATTCTAGCCATCAGTGCCACTTTCTCCGTCGTAATTTGTATTGATTTTTTCTCCCTTCCTCTCAGCCATCCACGCGTCTTTGCTGTGCCTGACGTGCGATTGCGAAAAGGGAAAGATAATGCAGTTCGCTGAAGAGGTGGCGAGTGTATGTGTGTGCGTGTGTGTGTTGGAGGAGACGAATAGAGGGTTGTATATTTATTATTAATTTAATCATCTCCTTATTGCAGGCGCTGTGGGGCTGCACATCTCTTTTCTCTCTCTCTCGTTCTCATTTGAAGGTTATCACGCTCTCCACTGAGATCTACTGATGCTAAATAGAAGGTTGCTTTGGAGTGTGAGGTAACAGTGAAAGATTAATATGATTTCCTCTTTCAGATGTCCAGTGGGACGGGACAACACAATGAGCCGCCGTAGAAGACAAAAAAAGCATTTCCTCACATGCTTGCATAACTCTATTACCGTCGAAATTTGGATCATCAGCACGACAGGGTCAAGTCTGAATCGTGTCTCCCATCATCATCGACACACATCACAATCCTCTCAACAAAACCGCCGAGCATTTGACCTCTGACATGCAGTTAACCTGCACGGCACACCTGCGTTTGTCCTCACATATGAGCTTGTTGAGGCTCCATCTATCTAGCAAATTAGAGGTAGTGCGTGCAACTCTGAAATCAATCCCGGCATACCTCTCTGTTCTTATTACACGCTCTGCAGAAGTCAGAGGTCAAATAGGGCTGACTGGGAAACCACTCAACACGCACCAACTCATGATAGCCAGACCTAATGAGGGCAATGCTCACAGCATGAGTCTTACGGAGGGAAATAAAAGATGAGTAAATGAAGAATCGGCCCAACACACAGGATGTTGAATTGGGATTCGAATTGAAGTGACAGGAAGAGGAATATTTTGAATGTATCTTATGTAAACATTAAAACAAGGCTTTGTCAAGCCATATTGTAAAGTTCGTCTCAACATGCTTTGCTTTTATAGTTAAAAATGGCATTTTTCTTTCTTTTAATTTTCATTGATTTTAATTGTCCTTCCTTATACTCAAATTTGCTGAATTGTTCGCTACCTCAATTCAAATTCAGAAATGTAATTGGAATTTAAAAACCATTCTCAATTCGAATTGTGAATGGAACACAACCCCTGCTGTACACAAGCCATCACAGCACTTAATTTCCCAGCCGAGCCCGAATAGCGCGTCTCCCGCCAACTGTATGTACGTTTAGTTCGCGCTTGTTTACATCCATGCTCTCCGATGGGCTTACATCTATTTACCCTCCACTGTTTTTCTATTTACATTCTCTTGTTCCCGCTTTCCAACAGGCCCCCCGGCTGATCATGTTTCCCCTCTCCCTGATGGCATCTGTCCTTACAACATGGGGCTTTTTAGGTGCCATATCCATTCCCGTACTCTCCTCCTTAGCCCCTGTGATGCGGTGATCGTAAGCGTAGTCATGCCCCCTTAGGCCACAATCGCAACCGCGTGTCCACGCCATTCAGAGAGAGGCTATTTCAGCGGTCTCCCTCTAACGCAGACTGAATGATTTTAGATGGAGCCCTCTGCCCATCTAAAACACTTGATCAAGCCCTGGTCTGTCCACGGGAGGCGCATTGATGGAATGGGGAATTTGATGCAGGTTCGGATTCCGACGCAACATGCCTCAATTTCTCATTTTCATGTGCTACATGATTGATATGGGAGAGAATGGCACCGAGCGGCTCTTTCACCTGCAGATGGGAATCTCGCACTTAGATTGCCCCGCTACTCTTTAGGGGGAAGACATTTACAGGTGCGCAGCGGGGCGACGTGAGAGGAAGCGATTTGCTTTCCGGTTCTAGTCTGTCGCCGTGAGGTCACAGATCTGGCTTGTTGACAAACGCCTGAAAACCCCCTGTTGCGTGTCATCGATTTCAACCCATCCATCTCCTTTTTGTCTTCACGTCAGAAAGACCGTGGCACGTGGAAACACATCGCTTCGCAACTGATGGAAAAATCAGAATGCGCTTCTTTGCACCATTCTGAAGGAATAAAACAAGAAGTGAGATTCTGATCAATCATTGCGGCCCGCTCCCCCATCCCTAACCCCTGCAACCCCCAAACATTCCCACCACCTTCTCCTCCCTGGATCGATCCTCATAGAAATTTCATGAACTTTAAACTGTGATTGACAGTAGAGGCAAGGCTGCTTTAAAGTGGAGAGCCACCAGGGAAGATGAAGAAAAACCCACCCCAGCCTCTTCAAACACGCAGACAACACAGACTCGCTCGCACTAAAAACCACACACTTTTAATTACGACTTGAACACGCTTCGCTGTTATGGCAGCAATTACGAAAGCCGAGCTAACCTTGGTTTACCCCATGTGTGACACCGCACTATGAAACACTGTCTGGATTTTTAAGGGCAGATAATAATCAACAAATGATTCTCACATTTGGTCTGACGTTATAGTAAGGGAGCAACAAGATGTCCCGAAAGCACAAGTGCTGCATCTCTTCACGGGTGTCAGTCATTCTGTATGCATGTACAAGATGGGAAATAAGATCAGTCGATTAAAATAGGAGGTGGTTGAACATTCATTTGATGAGTTGAAGAGGGCTTTTCTTCACCAGGGGAACGTGTCATTCCTCTACAGAGCCGAGACTCATATCACTATCAAAGGAGTCTCTTTTCTCTTAAAGAGGAGACCTGTGGAACCAATGTTGGATAATTAGTGATTTCATGGGGGGACACTTTAGGCTGCGACTCCAAAATAATAACAGGCTCCTCAGGTGGGGGAAGTATGGTTTTGAAGCACACTTCCTTGACGTGTCACTCAACTTAATCAAGGCGCTACAGAGGCAATTACCTAACAGATGATTAACATATCTAGCTGGCAAAGGCAAGCGGATGCAAGCGGTAATCAGCATGGCTGCATCACTGTTCGTTCTCCGAGGAGAGAGAGAGAGAGAGACTGGGGGTAACAGAAGGAGCTTGGTGTGTTAATATCACTTCTGCTTCACTACATTCAAGTCACTGCAAAGCACACACATTTCCACATATCTGAGGCCCTGTTTACAACTGGTATTAAGATGTGTTTTGGTCGATCGGATCACAAGTGGACGACACTAGATACACGTGTAGACAAGGTTTAAAACGTTTTGAGCTTGTCCACTTTCGACCACTTCTAGAGGTAGTCGAAAACGCATTAGATTGCTTTTGTAGTGTAAATGATTGTGTGGTCACATGCGTTCAAACAGCCACAAATGACCGCCTACTCTCCGCCTACTCACCTAATAAGAAAACATTATGGGAAGCGCGCTAGCCAGATGAGATTTAAACTTTGGCTGGAGACCCAAGTTTGGTTTGAAAACAAAAAACTTTCTCTCACCATTCCTGATTTCTAGCACGCACTCTCGTAGCGTTCGGAGTGGTCTTGCGGCTATCAGGGCAGAAACGAAAGCTTATGCTCTCTGTATGTTTTTCCAAATTCATTTTTGAGCTTATTTTGTCCATTAGATCGAATAGAACACATTTACCCGCCCATAGACCCTCCCCTCCAAGAAATCAGGACAGAAGTGGTCAAAAGTGACTGCTTAAAACATGCGTCCTGATTCAATACATCAATACAGTTTCAATCTATCTGATCCTCATAGAGTGGTTTTGACTGCACTGAGAAACATAGTAGATGACATTTTTCTTCATTATGGAACTGTAGGAAATGCAAAAATAAATAAATACAAACGCATCAAAATTTTGGCCACCAAAAGCGAATACAATACATTATATTTTTAGTTTTCACTGAGAGAGAAAAAATTGGACACAAAAGTGGAAAATTGTATATATATTTTTTTTACTTTTAATGTCAAAGCATTTTATAGCGTAAAAATGTGTTATATTACCAACACTTCTGTTTTTATGTCTACAGAGTTAAAGAGCAATATTTAAAAAGTACAAAATTATTTAAATATTTTAAATTATTATGAAAAATAATTATAAATTATTAATAATCATACAATTTAAATAATTAATAAAAAAATAACAATAATGATCAATTTAAATAATAATTTCAGGTTTCCATTCCAAGCATTTATTTTGGTGCATCACCAACAAATATTGTTTTAAAGTCTTAAAGTATCAATGCAATATTATGAGAAAAGCATTGTGGTACGTATAGCAATATACTGTATGGTTGTTTCAGCACAGCCTTAGCATTTTGTCAAATACAAACATATGAATTAGTAAATACTCCAGACAATCTCTTTATGTTGCTTGGTTAGAAAGAAAGACAAAAAATTATGATGTTTCTGCTTTTCTAACATTTGAAATCGGACATTACATAAGTTACCACATGCCAATAGCCTGGTTATGGATTCCACTAAAAGGCTGTACTGTAGCCACTCAGCTACTGTCAAAGTATCTCCCCAATATATGCCACAGTCAGGATACTGCTGACAGACCACCTCCTAGTGCGAGACTCACAATCACATCGGCGTCCAAGCTGTGAAACAACTGAACGAAATGATGACATCATGCCGGGTCCTGTTCTACGTGCTCGGCAGCCCTGCAGAGCTCATCCAGTGGAACGTTCCGCTAATGTGTTCCATCTGCCCGCTCCGAGGATGAAAAGGTAACAAAGTGGCCCATTGTTCCATGGCTTGTGCAACAAGTCAACTGCTCCTGGTCCCTCTCTGAGCTCAGGCTATGGGAACGTTTTTTGAGAAACATCAGCCACTGCATCCACATAGCCTGTGCGGCTGTGCCATTAAGCTTTAGTGCCAGTATTAAAGAGCTTATGTAGTGAATGGCGCCAGAACCTCTGGCTGATGTGAGAACACAGCGAGCAGGTTCCAAATCCAGCCCATGATTTTAAGTTTCATACCAGCTGGGTGCTCCGTGGTTTTCCAATCAACTCTTCGGGCCCCAGGCTGTGGCAATTACATAGCTAGATTGAGAAAATCTTTGTTGTGTAGCTTTGACATCCAATCCCACCCTTACGACGATTCCCTTAGTCTCTTCCTCCCAACAATTCTCTGTTGTTTCAAACCTGAAGATATTCTCAAGAATGCTTCAACTGTTTGTCAGTATAACGAAAGGTATTGGGATCCAAAAGAACAACATTGGATCCCATTGACTTATACTTAAAGGGATAGTTCACTTTGAAATTAAATTTTGGTATGTTTTAGCTTACCTGAAGTGCATCCAAGATGTAGGTGTCTTTGTCTCCGCAGTAGTTTCAATTTTGATATTTTAAGGTCAAACCATTCTTGTCTGTCAGTCATATAATGCAGGTATATAGGTACTGTCTCCAAAAGCATGCAGAGATGTCTTTTAATAGCATGCAGAGAAAAGTCCAAATTAAAAAATTCCCCATCGTAAGTGCACATTGATGGCCTAAGCTCGCGCGAACTCATCCAGGAGTGTTGAGTTTTCACTTATTCCCAATTTGTAAGCCTTCTATCTTGACACACTACTCGCTTCATTGTTCAGGTCAATCAAAGGCATACGTTGAGCCGTACAGCCAATCACACGCGTTTCTGCTGAGTTTAAAAATGCAACGTCCAATCGAAGGCGGTTAGATTAGTTTACGGGGAAGAAATCAGGTGTAAACAGATCAGATGGACGTGGTTGTGTAAAAGAGATAAAAACGATATAAATACTGTTCGTTTTATCACACAAACCTCTTGTTTCGTATCTTAGGCCATCAATGTGCACTTACGATGAGGAATTGAATTAATTTGGACTTTTTCTCTGCATGCTATTAGAGACATCTCTGCATGCTTTTGGAGACAGTACCAATACCTGCATGATTTGACTGACAGACAAGAACGGTTTGACCTAAAAATATCAAAATTGAAACTACTGCAGAGACAAAGACACCTGCATCTTGGATGCACTTCAGGTAAGCTAAAACATACCAAAATTTTATTTCAAAGTGAACTATCCCTTTAATGGACAAACCAAGCACAGATAAAACATTTTAAATCTACTTTTGTGTTCAACAGAAGAATATATTTTAGAATATATAGTAACACAATAACACAATATGAACCTAAAGTAAGCATTAGTTTTACATTCACTTCTGGGAATAACAATGTATGAAGTCACCAAAAAAACATATACACCCTTCCTAACCCTTTGGGACCACGCCAGCCTAACCTACAACCCCATGAAAGCCATTAGCTTAACAAAACAACCCATTTTCTACAAGCTGAAATAAGGTACCGGGAATGGGTTGAGCAGTTGGTCGGGGGAGGCAGTGCACCCAGTCCCTGCCCATTCTGTAACACAGCACCCTATTTAAGTGACCCCTGAATCTTTTAAACAAAAGGTCTCACCCAGCAAAGATGCTACAGCTCTTGTTTGCAATGCCAAAGGCTGTCAGCCTGGAAAGCATCAGGCAAGTTCTGACAGGCACATTGGCACCCAGGAGAACAGCGCTCTTCATATTAACAGTCCCGCACCTCCAGTATCCTCTCAGCCTCTGTTTCTAGGATATTGTGCAATTGCTTGGAATGCATGCAGCATCTCTAAGGGAATAGAAGCCCTCCCCCTTTCAGGAAGTTGAGAGGATGTTTCAGATACAAGTTTTATTTCTGGTGGATCTTCTTGACTGATGCAATCAAATAAAATGGTATACCCAAAAGGCAGATTCAAATGCTGACTTTTTGATGCCCCAAATACAGCTTGAACTCTTGCAAACCAGGGGCACGATGTGCTGTCGTTTAACTGTACATCACTTCTGGTCACATGTATTATTATTATGATTATAATGGCAGAGGCAGTAAGTTACTGGCCATTGGGAGGGTGGTGTTAGCGTAGGCTGGATCCATGCCGCCAGTCTCAGAGCTTGTAATGTATAGATCAATGTGGCCGTAGGGGAAAGAGGATCAATGGCTGTTGAGTTATTGCAGTATTTGGCTACTGATTTTAGAGAGCTGTGTTTTCCCAGGAAAGTCAATACCCTCAGGCTCTTCACACTCATCTCGCCCTCCTTCCTCTAACCCAACACCTGGGGAGTCTTAACCCCCTGAGAGACAGACAGAGAGAGAGAGAGACATGAGCTGGTGGACTGAAGGACTTAATGATGCATGCAGGCAGAAAGCAGAACTAACAGAATAAGAGTGGAGATCTCTCCGAAGGGAGAGCGAGAGAGAACAGAGTAAATGTGAGAAAGCAACAGAGCCGTAATAGTTATCAGGTACCAGCTGCAACACTGAAAGTGAGAATGGACTTAACATTCTGCTAATCTAACAAGATGTCCTAACTAGCCCATGCCACACATGAAATGCTTTCAGGGAATTTGGACAGAGCCAATCTTTGACATTTCCCTGTAGAGCTAGACATGGTAAAGCCAGAGCCAGCAGGTGCGGAGTAGAGTTGTGTGATATTCAGAATTTAACTGAGAAACCCTTTAATAGCATATTTAAATAACATATTTTCAAACAGGATACATAATTGTAATTAGATTGTTTGAATTTTTTTTTATTTCTGTGAACTGGAAAGTAAAACGCTTTTCCTGTCACTCCAATATAAGATCCTGTGTAGGGTATGTCCAATTTAAATACAAATTCCATGTGACCAAATTTGAACTGATAAATTCTAATGTACTAAATTGTAATTGTATCAAGCCCCAGTGAAGATTTACCGGCCTCAGATGCTTCAGTTTGAAGACTGTGAGATCACTTCCTGTGATGGCCGTGTTAATGGCAGTGGTATCAGAGAAGACATGCTCTGAACACTGCTGCTCTGGCTTTGCACTCCAGCAAAGATAAGACAGTCAACCTATAATCAGTGGAATGGGCACATTGACCGTCTTTGATGCATTTCTGGGGTCCATTACTGCTAATGAAAAGCAGATAAAAGGAATATGATAAAAATAATGTGTGTCTGCACAGAGATGCCAGTTTCCTTTGCCAATGTACGTATCCCCCTCCCAATCCCTAAGGCCTGAACGCTTAATTTCTGATGACCTAAATGTATCTCTTTCAAAATATTCAAACTGGCTTGTGTTCATTTGGAAGTGTCTGATGATAAGGAGTGAGTTTTTTTTTTTTTTAGCTGGAATGCTGTGTAAAGTTGAGCTCACTGGGGCTTATGGGAAATCTCTGGTGGGAAAGACATCACTGAGGTTAGATGCACTCTCATTCCTCTTCAATTATGTACAGTCTGCCTATTTAGTATTTAAAAGCCCGCTTCATTTCACATTCATGAATATCACACATCTCTGGCACAGTAAATAAGTTGCTGGATGTATGTCAGTGCATCCACAAACTAAAATATGTATGTGTGAATCTAATTTGCAGCGTACAAATGATTTTGAGAAACAGAAAGATTAGGCAGTCAGTCTCCAAACTATATTCTTCTAGGAATTGCTATTTTAAAAGTGTATGTATATAGTCTATGTATTTATTATAAATAATATATATGTAATAACAAAGAAATTGAATTAATATTGAAGATAGTATTAAATATATAAATAAATGAATATATATATATATATATACATATACATATATATATATATATATACACACACACACATTTAACCTATTTATTTTATTACAATGTATATAGATATATACGTGTGTGTGTGTGTGTGTGTGTGTGTGTGTGTTGTATATAATATATTGTATTATATATATTACATTTATTTATTTATTATAGAGAAATATATAATTTGTGAGTGTATATGTTCTCATTGTCCTCTTTCTTGTATGACCTTACATTTACGTTTGTCTCTGCTTTCTGATTCAGAGATATTCCACAGGTCCTTTTTCATTCATCTTTAGAATTTGCAACAGGCTTTCATTGCACTGAGAATATTCTTTTGAACTTTAAGAAAAATTCAAGCTATTCACAATGCAGACGCGGCGAACAGCTGTCAGTCAACTCATCTCGTCGGTCCGGCAGACATTAGCATTGCAAAGGAATGGTCGAAGGTAAGACAGGGCCGTCCTCTCTATTGTAAAGTTGTCTCTTTTTGCTGCTTACATGGCAAATGCATCTGAATGAGAGGCGCTTTGAACAAAGAACGTGGGAAATCTACTCAGATAAAGCTGATGTATAACAGAAAGCCTGAACACAGGCCTCTCTTTCTTTCTCTTTTATGGCCGTCGCTGTGACATTTTCTTATCACACCAAACAGTCCTTGATCTGACCTTTTGCCTACTTTGACTGGCATCTGGATTATTCTGATGGAATAATCGTATGAAAAGCATTGATTTGACTAAATGATACTCGTCCTGCCTGTTGGACACAGGAGAACGGACTTCAGCCAAAAGTAAAGACACGACCGCTTGTGTGGAGTCAAGAATGACCCGCTAACAGTATGCCATCATGGGAAAGCGTCTTTACGGGGAGCAAAGCATACAAGCCCAAGTATTTTAAGCTAACAAAGGCAGGAACTCGATAAAACGGACAAAGAACACATGCATAAATCGACCTCTGAGAAAGATGACAGAAATGTATTCTGATGCCGGAGATGGTTGCAATGGCTCCAGGCAGTTGCGAAGTGTTGTATACCTGTGTAGACGAAGCGTCCCGGAGCTCCTTTGCAGAATTGCTTGGACTTGTAAGAGAGTGTGACCTCCACGACCCCAGGGATGTGTCTAGGGGGCGTCTGCACCCGGATAGCGTGAGGTGTGATGAGCTAGAAGCCATCAGAGCACACGTTCAGTGGTCAGCACTCAATACACAAGCATTGTCTCCAATGTTAACACAGTTAATGCTCAAACTAAATAGTGATTCGTTACTCAAGGACACGGTTATACATTTTAATCATATAGTGGGATCTTGTGCTGTGGTTTTTATCTCTCAAAATTGAAATCTAAAGTTTTATGTAATATTAAACATTAAATGTAAGAGTGTTTACATAATTGAGAAAAAAATAAGATTTTTTAAACCAATGTGCAGTACCAGTACCAAGTCAAAAAGCATTGTATTCTTTTGAAGAAATACAAATATAATAAAGAAAAATAATAAAGAAATGTTTAAAGAATAATTAAATGTTTAATAGTAAAATGGTTTGGCTTAAAATAATAAAATAAAATCCTTCATAAATCCTATTATCCTTCAAAAGTTTTAAAATGTCATAACTTACCTCACTCCAAACCAGCATCGTGCCGAAGACCACTTGTAATCCGTCAAAGAAGTTGTCCCCAATGATGATGACGGTCGCCCCCCCAGTCGTCCATCCTTCACTAGGGCTGATGGCCTTAATGCATGGAGTGGCTGCTTCGGAAAACAAGATCGTAACACAAGCACTAGGTTAGAGCGGGTCAACGTTCATGCAACATTTGGGAAACATTATCATTAAACAAATTACCATTCACCATTCACCAGTGTTTTACTCTACTCTCCACATACTCTCAATGCAAAAGAAAAGAAAACCTGATAAACAGGAAGTCCGATGACTGTAAAAGCTCATTTGATTTTTTTTTTTTTCCTTTGGTGTCTGTGCATCACTCAGCTCAATAAAACCATTAAGATTTTTTTTTTGGTCTTTTATCGTAAATCCGTCTTTGAGCAGGCGGTATGGAGACAGACAGGCTGACTGAACGACTGGCCCAGTCTCCACTGGCTATGGACGGGAATTGATTGGTCGCAGCTTGGTGAGCTAACAGGCAAACCAAGGGGCGCTTGGTGCAACTTCAGACCACATTACTGCATATTGTGCTGTACACCAACGGCCACTTTACTCGAACGGCATTATGGCTTTGCAAAGTTCCCAAACTTTAGGCTCTGAATCACTTCTGATTGCTTTTGATTGTTCTCTTTGTTCCATAAGACAGAAATCTCTGGAAAGAGGGAATTTTGATACATGTGAAAATGAACAGATGAAAGTAAACAACCTTTGGGCGTAATTTGCATTCACCTGTTGGGGTGTAACGGAACAGCTGTTCCTTTTTACAATATCTGCATGGGTATTCTATTGTGTTAAAGATGAAAGCCTGCACAACTCCCACAATGCATCGCCATCAGTGACTTCCTCTTCATGTTCTGGTCTTCGGAGAACTACTGAAGAGTGACTAAAAGTAGAGCAGTGACTTTCCTTTTCCTCGATCGGGACACAGGAGTGCCGGTGATTCCACAGTGACGGTTTTCACACAAAACAGTCACAGAGCTAATCACATATTTTCCCACATACAGGAACTGTTCTGAGGTCAGCTGGGAGGTGATGTTCTGCGCAAACTTTTATCACTTCATATCAAAGCGACATTACCCAGTGCAGCCCCTTCAGATAGACAGATGTGAGACTACCTGTACTCCGAGAACTAGGTGAGGAAGTTGAAAGAAGCACTAACAAGTTTGGCTTTCCTTGTTTATTATAATGAATGGGGTCTCAAACTTACATTACCATTCAAAAGTTTGGGGTGAGGACGATTTTAGATTTTTTTATTAAGTTTCTTATGTTCACCAAGACTGCATTTATTTGATCAAAAATACAGTAAAAAAGTCCCAAAAGTTTTACAATAATTTTTTTTTTTCAAAATGTACATTTTTACAGTCTTCAGTGTCTCATGATATCATTCGAATATGCTGATTTGCTTCTCAATTAGTATAAATGTTAAAAACAGTTTTGGAAACTTTTTCTAGGATTATTTGATGAATAGAAAGTTAAAAAACATGTATTTTTTGGTGAAGGTTGCGTCTTACCTTCAGAAGGGTCCAGGCGTCGCGCCCTCCGCCCATGTTTGGAGTTGTTGTGGACGAACATGTTATCTGACACGGCTAGGACATGGCCGTCCACATTCACTGTGGTGGACACCACCACCTGCGGAGACACCAAAGCGTGATTACTCCCTGGTTGTGTGCATGTAACCGCATTGGTTTTGTCCGCACATTTGTATTCTCACCTGAAATCGCCTCATGTCTCTGGGGTTCCCTGCATTTTTCAAACAGTTCTGATTACACTTGAGGAAGAATTTCAGGAAAAATCTGGAAAAGAAAGACAGAAACATTTTTTGAGTGACTCAAACACAATGAAAACACTCAGCAGCTATATATAAATGAGTGATTTCGCACAGTCTCAAAGCCGGCTCAGAGAAGACGCTCGGTATAGACGTATGATGTGCAATTAGAGATGATGTTTGATTTTTCTTCCCTTATATTGAAGACCAACTCCAGCTTTGTTGATTTACTCGTATTTTTACCTCAGCCTGGCGCTATTGATCGGGAATAGATATCAATGAAGATGAGCCGTAATAGCCTCCGCTGCTGGAGGTGGGCTACAGTACGAAATGGATTGCAGTCTTAATGCATTTCCCCTGGCTGGTAATCTCTATGCATTCATCTCCAGGACCATAAGCCCCACTATTTTGATGGAGTGCTTTCCTTTTAATTGCCACATTATCACAATAATAATCCGGGCAGTTAACAACCAGCAAGGTCGCAGACAGCCATGTCACATTAACCACAGGATAACCTCCGCCGCTGCCGCCCCACAGAGCGCGCGGAGAGAAGGATGCTGGGAGAAAAAGCGTCGAGAGAAGCCCCGTCTGCTATATAAATGGCCGCCATCTGCAGACGCCATTGATTTCACCCTAATAAGACAGTAACAATATCTTTAAAAACACATGGTGCTAACTCAAGCGATTTCTTAGAACCTCACTTTACCCCATGACATAATCACTATATATACTTTAACCCCATCAGCGCTCTTACAGCAAACGCCCAGATAGAGAGAGGAAAGAGAGAAATCCGACGAGAAAGATGGAGAGAAAGGGAGAAAGCCTGCTCTCTTTAGCTAGTATCGACTGATACTTGATCTGGGTTGCTCTGTTGGCTGCTAATGCCCTTTATGGCCATGGAATACAATAATATGGGGAACCCATCCCTGAGCTCCATTCATATGATATTGGAGTCCTTGGAAGGAGAGATATGGATCAATAAGGATTGAATTAAAACACAGCAGGAGACAAGGGCTGTAAGTGAAGCTCTTCTCAGATATTAGAGGAGTACTGTGTTTATACACCGCCCCAGTCACCATCTGAAAGTAGAGAATCCTGCCTGGATCGTGGGCTGAAACCCGTACCGCTCTGGCGGTTCTGGAACGGCACAGCCCTCGGAATCAAGGAACATGGGGAAGAAAGAGAGAGAGATGAGGGCATGGAGGGGGAGAGAGGAGCACGTGACGGGAGAGAGTCTCGTAGGTCTAGACTTCTCCATCTGCCACTGGGCAGGAGTTGACAGGGAATGTGAGATTCCAGGTCTCATCCTGGAAAAGCGGCAGCACTTCAAAGCAGGTCGGCTCCCTTCGGATCGAGGCAGGACTAGCCCAGTGTTTGGAAGTGTGCGGGATGAGGGGGGTAGAGCTGCTTTTAGATGACAAGGCTCGGGGTGGAATAGAGATCTCAGACAGGAAAACGGGGGCGAGTGGAAAGGCACGAGCAGGGCAGATTCTGAAAGAGTCCAGTGTAACCAGCAGACTTTAAAGGAATATTCTGGGTTAAATGCAACTTAAGCTCTATCGACCAGCATCTTTGACTTTTTATGGGGCAATTTTTCTGTTCACCCAAAATATGTTTCAATTCTCAAATATAATCTTGCATTATATAATAAACATACAATTATTTTTCCATTTTGTATTATTTTGGGTAAATTTAGTACAAACATTTGCTATTTCAGTACACAATCTACATAATAAAAAAATAATTGGTATCCATTTATATTTGTGTTGCAATATATTATATTATATATTGAAACACTTAAATATAAATGTCTTTGTACTGTATTATATATGCATAATTAATATTTATGTTATATATATATATATATATATATAACATAAATATGAATTATGCAATATATATATAATATATATATATAAATGAAATATATAAAAATTTAAAAAATATAAATAAGTGTTTAATGATAGAAAATTCTGTTATATTCTATATATCAGCATTATATCGGCCATTATACTATTGCAAAACCCATAGGTTGATCACTATGCAAAAAATAAATAATTTAAAAACATTCTCCTTGCTAATTAGCACAATGACAGAATAAAAGCACACAAAAAAAAGAAATCATATATCATATACAATAATCATATCCTATCATTGTCACTTTCAGAAATACAGAGCGTTTTCATTTCCAAGTGTGGATGCATGTCATCCTGAAGTCCCCTCGAGGCTTTGGCAATGACTGATATTGTACCTGTGATACAAAGACCCCAGTATGAAATGGACAGACAGATATAGGAAAAGACAGAATGACAGAACAGGTGAAATTGAGGTGTGGACAGAGAAAGCCGGAGAAGGGAAAGACTAACTCTCACGCTGAACCTCTCCCTCCCTATCTAAAACTTATTAAAACAACATAAATAATTAATGACCTTCTAGAGCCAGGGCTCGGTTATTAGTCTCAGTGTTTCTTTTTCTCCATCTTTCTCTCTGTCTCTCTCTCTGTCTTTTGCTGTCTCTCTCTCTCTTTCTGCTCTTAAAAAAGTGGGTAAAGATAATGAGGGAGTTGGCGTCTCTGTTGTAAGCCGTCACCTCATTACGCTGGCCTGCAATCAATTACAGGGGGATGTGTGGCCCTGTCAGTCCCTAATGTGCCTCCAACTCCAAGTCAGGAATTACTGCTGGTCTACAGCACCCTTTACACTTCTCTCACTCCATCGCTCTGTCTCTAACTTGAGGGAAGGGCTGGTGCTTCAGGCTGTGAAGGCCAGGGTCTCTCGCTTTTAGCTAAGAGACGAGCGTATGGCAGGCCCTCATCTAAACCTGGCTTTAGCGGTGTCAGACCACCTGACCATTTACAACTCTTCAGTCCATGCACACAAAAAAAAGTTTGGGTTGTTTTATGGGTGTGCTGGCAAACAAATGTTTTGGTGATGTGTATAAGCCAATATGAAGGAGAAATCTGAGAGAGTGAGGACAAAAAAGGACCAAAATGTAAATTTGGGAAAATTAATTTAAAACTAATTATTTGCTCCAAGGTAACTCTTACTCAGTTATGTCTTTGTCTCTCATAAACTTTCATAGGGAAAATAAAATATCAAGAAACGAGACAGCACAAGTATTGAGTCTTAAAATGACTGTGGAGCTTAGATAAAGTTGGTCTCTGAATAGTTTGATAAGTTCAAGAAGATTTGCGAACTTTTGATTGCCGACTTATCAAATCTGAGCACAGTTTGAGACTTTGTCGAAATTTCTTCAGAAACTTGTGTGAGAGATTACGAGTGGCTTTGGAGAAAAATCTGATAAACTGGAGATTTTCCATTCTGTCTTCATGGTATCAAGAAGAAAAAATGATATATTAATGGGATAGTTAATTCAAAAATAAAAATTCTGTCATCATTATTTTGAAGAATGTTTTAACCTATACAATGAAAGTGAGTGGGGTCCAAAATAACAGTGAATCCAAAACAGTGCGTCCAATTTGAGTGAACAATTCTTGAGATAACCACTTTCTACTTAATGTGCAGAATATCGAAAAAAATATCTACATATTATATATATACATACAGTATATATATATATAAGGACCTTTTTTTACCAGAGTGTATCATTATATCTCAAAATACAACTTGTATCTGCACAAAGACACACGTACAGATTCACAAACATTCTTACACACAAACACGCACATACACACACACACACACACACACACACACACACACACACAAATGTCCTCACATGATGTGTGAAAAGAGCATCTCTGTCTGCTCACCCATCGTCTCACACACATACGCACACATCCCTGGAGTCTCTCACTTATTATGTTAGGCAAGAAGAAGAAGAAGAAGAAGAAAAAAAATCAATATTTCAGCAGAGGTATTTTTAAAAGCTGCCATGGCTCCAATTCTCAGCCACCGTTTGCTGCGAGCGCTCGTTGCTTTCTATGAAAAGATGCTCTTTCTTTGGGATGCTTAAGACGGTCGGCGATCGCTCTCATAGGCTCTGCATCAGATTAACAGGATGCTTTTTGTCCCATTCACAACGTTCGGCTCTCTCTCAACACGCTGACTGATATCCAATTACCTCACTGTATCGGAAAAAGGCGGAATCAAAACTCACTTGCTTTTTCTGGCCCTCTGAATGTAGCAAACTGTGAAATTATTTTAAAGCCACATGCTCAGTTTCTGCCAATAATTTAGCGCATCCCTATCATTTATTGTGTATGATAGCAAAGAGAACCAGGGGTTATAATATCATTTCACTGACTTTGTCCTCACTTCAGAATCATTTTAGTTAATGAGGACAAGATTATATTAACAATAAAGGTGTACAAAAAAGGAAAGGTGTGGATATCTGTGTGTGTGTGAGAGAGAGAGAGAGAGACAGACAGAGAGAGAGAGAGAGAGAGAGAGAGAGAGAGAGAGAGAGAGAGAGAGAGAGAGAGAGAGAGAGAGACTGGGGCCCTCCTTGCTCTCCTACACGTCATCAATTATTCACTAGCCAAGATGGCAATTACAGGACCGTGTACAATCAGACTAAATATTTAATAAGGCACTCAAACAGTCTCTAGAACGGATCTTTGTCTCTCTCTCTCTCCTCAGTCTCATCCTTTACACTGCATCTAACGTCCACTCCCCTGGCCTCTTACCTTTGTTATGAGTACAAAAACAGTAACAGCTCACAGTCTCCTGCACGTATCAGAGATGAGCACTGACTGCATTTCGCTTGAATGCATATTCAATTTATTGTACGCATCTGGAGAGTTTGTAAAACACGAAGGGAACATTTGTAAGAATTTTTAGGAATAAGTAAATAATCTACCAAAGCTAGAGAAATGTTGTCATCATTTACTCACCCTCATGTCCTTCCATTTTATTCTGTGGAACACAAAAGATGATATTCTGAAGAACTGTTTTTGTCTGTTTAATGAAGGTCAACAGGATCAACCCATTAACTTTTGAACCTCATTGACTCATTTGAAAAAAAAAACTGAGATGTAAAAAAAAAAAAAAAAAAACTTTGTGTACCACAGAAGAAAGAAAGTCATACAGGTTTGGAAGGACACGACAGTGAGTAAATGATGACAGCATTTTCATTTCATTTTCATTATACAGTAAATACCGGTATATATATTGCAAAAAGGAAGCATTAAATTGATCAAAAGTGACAATAAAGACGTTTAAATTGTTACAAAAAAA